>NW_020954582.1:5236987-5249880 GCF_900497805.2 Vombatus ursinus
ACCATGCATATTAAGGGGATGTCATGCATTTTGTCTCCTTGACAGGGAGAAGTCTGCCTTGAAATGTTGGCACTGCGTGTCTAGTGGGACACTCATGTAAAACAGTAAAACTCTCTCTCCCCTTCCTCCCTCTCCCTTTCTTTTCACACACATACACACACACACACAAACAGCCAATACAAACACACAGAGCCAATTTTTTTGCCTTTCTATCTGGCATTTGGGTTAAAGTGGCTTGGCCCACTTGTTCCATTGCCTGGTATCTCATTTTGTATCCTCTCATTGAACATGAGTATCTCTTTTTGCCAGCAAAAGATGATACAACCTATGATTCACACACACACACACACACACATTTCTCATTAGCAGCTTTCTTGGAAAAAATTGGGCAAAAAGATGTTTACTTTGCACATTTTCCCTTGAATCACAATATAGTGCTGTTTTTCAAAATCCATATTGACTTTGCTAACATTGAAAAACTTTTATATTAAATATCTTTTGAGTTTATTTCCATAAGTTAAAACCATTATGTACTTTCACGCCAATAAACAAGACAATAATTGCAAGTTGTGTTTTTTTTTTTCCATCTTAAAGAATGGTGGAAGGGAATTTCAGCATGGATTCATACTCCTATTTAAAACCAGTATGTCTGCTGTTATTTTCTTCTGGCATTATGTGGATAAGGGAGAAGGGGAGAAGGAATATTATAATACACTTCTAATAGGAGCTGAGGGAGGCCCCAACATTAGCTATTTTGATGGCAGAAACGATTCAACTTTATATATATATATGTATGTGTCTATACACATGTACATATATAATGTTGAATCATATTATGCTATCAAAATAGCTAATGTTGTATGTTTATATATATATGATGATCACATTCTGTCACATATATGTATATATGATATTGAATCATATTTTGCAACAAACTAGCTAACTCTAGTTATATATGTGTATATATATATATATATAATAATACATTATACACATTTTATCCATTTGTTTATTTGTTGATGTTGTTTAGCCATTTCAGTCGTGTCTGACTCTTCATGGCCCCATTTGAGGTTTTGTTGGCAAAGATACTAGAGTGGTTTGCCATTTCCTTCTCCAGCTCATTTTATACATGATGAAACTGAGGCCATCAAAGTTAAGTGATTTGCTCAGGGTCACATCACTAATAAGTGCCTAAGACTGGATTTGAACTCAGGTCTTTCTGACTTCAGGCCCAGAGCTCTACCCACTATGCCACCTATGCACACACATACACAAAATACATACATATATATATATATGTATTGTACTATATATATTGTATATGTGTGTATGTGTGTGTGTACATACACAGATATACGTGTGTGTATAATGTAACCAATTTGTGAGAGACTAAGATGATTGAGATTTTTCTTAAAAGATAAAATATAAACAAATTTCAGTTGACCCAGCTCTAGTAAATCAATCAATTTTTCAGAAACTTTTAAACAAAGGACTATATTTATCAGATTATAAATATTCTTCAAGGAAACTGAGAACTCCAGGGTAAACATGCCTTGTTCATTCTACCTATATCCCTTCAGGGGTAGTAGAGAAATTCTAGTGCTCTCTACCACCATCACTTCCCTTAGGATTTGAGACTTTTATTGGCTGCTTAAAATATAGCTTGAAATAATGCCTTTATTCTCAACTAGCAATTGATAGTACAGCTATGATAGCCATAACCACAGTGAGGCAACTGGAGCTTTGTCCCAGGGCACCGAAAATAGAAAGAGCTAACTGAACTCTCTATGCTTCAACAGAAGAGATTTTAATACCTACATCTCAAGAAGAGGCAAGGGATATAGCTAACTGAGGCCAGGCCTCTCCCCTGAGTCCCACACTTAATTGAGAAATTACTTCATATCAATTGCTGCTGGCACTGAAAAATTTCTTATTACAGATTTGATAGACTAACCTAGAAAATAAACATTTCATCCATACAACGTGAGTACAAAGTCCTCAAATATGAGAAAGACGATGTCATGCTTAGAGTTTCTACTTTTTCTTAAGTACCTGGATATGAATCATTCCATAGAATTTTCAGCCTCCTGATTGAGAATTTACAACCCCAATAGATACAATCCATTAGTCAGATGTCCAATATTATAGTCCCTTATCTTGTTTAATGGTCTATCTTCCATGTTTTGAAACATGACAATTTCCAAAAACATTTAGAAAATCATGAAACGTTTGCCAGAATAAAAACACTTATGTGTCATGGTATGCATCAGGTTAATGAATAATATTTATGGCTCAATCAAACAATCCATCAACATGCATTTATTAAGCACCTATTATATATCAGGGACTGTGCTATGGGCTAGGAGTATCAGTGTAAAGGATAAAAACAATCTTGAAATAAGCTAACATCCTAATTGAGGGAATAGAGCATAAATATAAAGTTAATAAATTGAAATATATACAAAGTTGTCTATTGCAACATATTTGAGGAGAAAAGGCCTTGGGACATAGAGAGTGAAAATCAGGAAAGAATGAATGAAAAAAAAAATGATGCCTGAGTTACATTTTTAAAAAGGGGGAGAATCAATGAGCAGGAGGTAAGGAAAAATGCATATTCTAGATTAGAGGGAGGGCCAGTGCCAAGGCATGAAGATGACAGATAGATTGGCATGTGTAAAGAAAAGACAGGAGGCCAGTTGGTAGGATCTCTGAATGTAATCAGTTGTGTTGGACTTTGCAAACTAAACAGAGTAGTCAGTATTTGACCTTCGATGCAACAGGAAACCATTAAAGGTGGTTGAATAGGGGAGTCTTATGATTAAATTTGTGTTTAAGGACGATTACTCTGGTAACTTAGTGTACTACACCTTCTTGGTAGTAGTTGACACCCACTGAATTTCAGTCTCAAGGATTGAATCTGATTTTATTTTGAAGGTTAGAAAAACCCATTATTTTACAAAGTAGTCAATAACTACTCAACCTGTAATTTTAAAAGAACAACTCCTAAGCAATATGACATAGAAAACAGATGAAGAACTGACTTTGAAGACAGAAAGATCTGGATTCTAGTTCCCTCTGATACATACTAGCTGTGTACCCTACTTGGTGAATTCACTTGATATCTTAGTGCTCTAGGACAAAGATTAAACTGAAGAGAAGGTGCCATATGGGACTGGCAGAGGGACTCTTGATCTGGGGCTTCCCTATATAAATTAATTCACAATTCTAGTTCCTATCCCAATATGATAAGATGGTATAAATATTTAAATACAATTCCAAGAGAGATTATGGAAGACTGTTCTCTGAAAGTTGGGTTTTAAGTGTGTTTGTCCCAACATAGGCCCTTAATATGTATTGGTTGCAAATGAATTTATGGAATTTGATGAACAGATCTCACCTTGCTTGCCTGATTTTGATCCAATATGGTTTCAAGACAAGTGTAGAGTAGAATTTAGTTTTCAACCTCTGTAATTAAATTATAGGGCCTAATATTTAGATGTTTTATTTTAGACTATGCAAAGAAATGTCAGATTTACTTATTAAGCTTAGTCAATAGTTCAATCATACTGAAATACATAGCAGTCTAAATAGGCAGTGGCATCCCACTTATGTGGAAAAGCTATGAAACATACAGGGGATCTGTGATTTCTCCCTCAGCTCAACCAATCTCACAGGGCCTGGACCATTGCAGGCACTTAATAAATGCTTGTTGCTTCATTGGTTGTATTCAGACAGAATACAGACCAGGGTTATACAGTGAGTATTAGATGATAGTTGAACTCAGGTCTTCTTGACTCTAAGCTCTGGAATTTGTCCACTGCTCCACATTTCCACTCTATGAACACAAGGCCAAGAAAGGTTAGCTTGAAAAAAAAAAACTGTTGCTGACGAAAAAAAAATGACTAGGTTATATCAAAGACCATATTTCTAGAAAAAAAAATTAGTTCAGGCAAATTTTCTGTTTATTTGCTTCTAATTCAAAATTCTGTTTGATTTCTGGGCTCCCTGCATTCAGAAGCCTATTCCTAAGATCATCCCTATCCAGGCAATAATTATGCTCACTTCCAGTTCCTGATTCTGTTAGATAAGATTCATATATTTAGAAATGGAGTCCATCATCAAATCCCAGTTAAATATTTTAGCAGAGTAAAGATCATTTGGGTGATTTCTAATTGCCTTGATGCAAGCATTCCCTCCATCAGTACAGATTTGCATCCCCTCTCTGATTCACCTGACAATCTCTGAAAGCTACCCTCATCAAAAATGGAAGCATCCTGTGTCCAAACTGTTGGTGAATCACTTGGAACTTGCTCTAGGTAGGCTAGGCTTTGCTCAGTCCATAATGGAGTCCTTTGCAGCCTGGTAGGATAGTCAGAGCCTGAATCTGTTGACACGGCCTTTGTGAATGGCATGCTAACTCTATGCCAAGATAAAACTTTTTGTTAGAGTGTAAGGGCCTGATAAGGTAGACTCGTTAGCTCATGTCTTTATACAGTAAGAACTCAGCACCGTGGGAGGGGCTTAATAAATGCTTGTTGAGTGATTAAGTGAAGCAGGACATGCTGGGGGAGAGATTAAAAAGATTAAGTGGAATTGACACAATAATATTAATTAATTAATCAAAAGAGGAGTTTTTTTCATAGAGCCCAAACAACATTTGAAAGGCAAGAAATTCTATCTCGTAATTAGACAAGAAGTCCAATCCTTACTGCTGGTTTGCATTAATTACTTCTCACTTGTACTATTTGAAATAGTTTTTCATTTCCCCCCCAACCCTGTCTCAAATCTTTGTCCCCTACAAACCAAGCCACACACAGTGACCAAAGACATTTCCCAAAATATTTTGCACTGCTCAATGTATGAATGTTCGTGTCTCCCTATCATCTCTAGCATCACATATCAACTCTTCAGCATGACAATAAATAACATCACAGCCAGAACCTCAATTGCCTTTCCTGCATTATTTTGTATCATACTGCTTCATTCACATTTTTGTCCAGTCCTACTGAGCACTCTGATTGCTCCTAACACATGACACTCTGTCTTCAGTCTCATGCCTTTGTTTTTGCTGTCTCTGCCCCCCACCCAAGAACATGCTCCTTTTTTACCAAACACTTGTAAAATGCATCACCTCTGTTCCCTCAATATTCATCTGAAGTGTCACCTTGTATAGGAGGCCTTTCGGGATTTTCTCTCTCCTCCGCTATTAAGATGTTTCTTCAAAAACAATAACGGTAAAACAAAAGCACAACCCTGAGTGTCTCTTCTGTGTAGCTAGATTGGTAGATATAGATAGGTGTTTATGCAAATGTATGTCTGCTTCAATAGAAAGTAATATCCTTGAAGGCAGGCACTATTTTACTTCTAAAGAATAGTGAATAGGAAGAAAGTGTACAAACAATGGATATATGTGTCTATGTATATGTGTGTGTGTGTGTAATGCATATTTATGTTAAAATATATTTCTATATAACATAAATGGGCATGTTTCATATATGCTATTTAAACATAATTGTATTAAACTGGTTTCCTCAGTAATTCTCTGTATCTTATGCAATTGAACAAATTATTCTGAGAAGTAGTCTATATACTTCACCAGATTACCACTGGGGTCTATGACATTGAAAAAAAAAGTAAGATTATCTAATAAAACTAACTTGAACTTTTAAAAAGTCAGAAATGATATCTTGAAATAGTAAAACATTTAAACAGGATGCAATTTCAAAAGAAAAAGTAGTCATATAGATAGAGATGTATCTATGTGTAGAGAGACATGCAGGCATCTCTATGTCTATACACTAACATAAATATATTTACCACTCACTTTCAAATAAGTCTCATCATTGACCCAATTTAGAAAAACACTAACAAAAACACCAACAAGAAACACCTTCTCTAAGATTCCTTCCTTTAAACTGGGAAGGAACTCTGAGTTCGTGGCCCAATCTGACTATTGATAAAGAAGTTCCTATCATGGAGTGACTGAGTATCGGCTTCGATTATCAACTGATGTCTGAAGCTTTAAGCATATGGGTCACTCATATATCTTTCCCTCTTCTTCTTTGGGGCTGCAAAATCATACTGAGATTCCTTGGCTTCCAGAGGCTACAATTGTAGTCTTATATGACTCCTCCTTCATTCCTGTATCATGGCTTATAATCTCCTTCCTATAATACTCCAAATATCTTCTCGCTGTGAATTAATTATTTAACTTGATAGGAACATAATATCATGAAAAATGTGATTTGAATGAACTATGCACACTTTTAGTCCCTATAGAATGGAAAATGTTATACATTTTCTATCACTATGTCCATTATTTGACCTAATACACTCATATCCTACCCAAAAACTAGTGTTTCCTGAAATTATTGCCATCATGAGATATTTAGTCTAACAATAATTTCACTCAAAGTGGTGTAAAAATCTCATAGTAAAGCTAATTCCTCAGGTACTGCTCCAGTAAAGAACAAGGAACACAAGGGGAAACCACTCCAAGCTGTGTAATCAGAACTTGGTGAATTTGATTCTCCAATTCTATAGATTTTTGATTTCTTCTTACCTTGAACATCAACATTCTCTCTCTCTCGTAGTTTTACTGAAATCCAGAATTCAAACCCTTATCTGCTATGATTTTCCTTCGAATATTGCCAAACATTCCAGAATCCCAAACCATGGCCTAGTTTGACTTTAAGAACAACATGCCTAGCCAGAATCATCTCAAAGCTGGTTCAAATCTTGTATATCAACAGTTGTCCTGTTGTGCTCATACCCTGGTGGGATATATCATTTCTGCAAATGTTACCATCTCTCCTGATTATTGACCTTGACTCAACAATAGGCCAGGTTTTAAGTAACTTCTAAGAAGATGAAGACAACTCCCTAGATCTTCTGGCATATTAGCTACTGGGCCTTCTATTCACTCCAAAAAGGTGCTACATTTGTCATAACTATGCCCGCTCCCACCTAATTGAAGCTATCTGCTTGAACAGATAAAGGTAGGCCACCATTTGTCCCCCTGGGCGAGGCAGGCAGCTTTTCAGCAAGATTTAGCTCACCACTGATGAGACTCTATGAAACCATATTTTATGATGAACAAAGATGTTGGCAAGAGCTGGCACGCCATTCAGAATATATAAAGCAGTAGCTGCTTGTACTTTGATGCCCGCTTAAATCTTCATAAGACATTTTGCTTGAATCTGCCTTGTCAGGACAGAGGGCTTATTTCGTATTTCACTTCTTGAAGAAATCCCAGTTGCTCCAGAATTAAGCAATTTGCCTTTAAAGGATGGCCTTATATTCTGAGAAATATATTGAATTGAGAGGTTTTAATTTCATTTTCTTGAAAGTCTGTATATTACTCAACATTTTTTCCATTAACTTCCAATTATGTATCATCTCAACATCTTTTTTCAAGTCGTTTTTAAATATATCGAGACATTCTGTCACACAGACACACAGAAAATGCACACAAATATACACACAAATACACACATGCATACACTGATTGTTAATAGAATTGGATTTTGGAGTTTTACATGAGAAAAGTTTCTACTTCTATATCTATCTACCTATCTTTATTCACACATACACTTATGTATTATGTACACACATACATAAGTGTAAATGTATATGTATACACACAGAGAGACAGATCTATGAAGAGGCAGGCTATATGGCTGTGGTGTCTTAGCTAAAAAAAAGAGGACATGCACAAACATGTATGAATAAGACCCTCTATCTCTTGGCTCAGAGCATTTTCTTTGACTGTCCCCCACTCCTGGCATACTCTTCCTTTTCCACTCCCACTATTGGGCTTCCAATCCTGGCTTCGTTTAAGTCCCAATTAAAATGCCATTTTCTACAGGAATCCATCTTTAACCCCTCTTAATTCCAGTGCCTTTCCTTTTTTAATTATTTGATATTTATTCTGTGCGTAGTTGGCTTTTTATGTATTTGTTTGCATGTTGTCTCTTCATTAGGATTTTAAGCTCCTTGAGGGCAGGGACTGTCTTTTTCCTCTTTTTTTTATTCCCAGTACGTAGCACATGTAGCACTTAATATGTTGCATACCTGTTTACACATATGCAGCTTACAAACATCTTCTGTCTCCCTGATGCACAATTAGTGTTTACAAGGCATTCTTTAGCGGGCTCTCTTAATCGTCTCTACTGCTCACTGTATGCATTGGCAGTGCTATAGGTACTCTCAGAGATCACAACAGGATTCCCTTTTCTATTGTAAATCAGTGAACAATGACTTTAGAATGAATGTGAACCTTTCACAGGTCCATTATGTACCTGTTTAAACCAATTTACTGCTCTCTGATGCTCACAATAATCATGGAGGCATTCCATAGGTAAAGAGATAAATACGTTCTTCCTGGAATTTTCAAACACTGTGAACTTTGTTCCAGATATTTCCTTTATAATTAAAATATCTACTTCTCATCAGGTACTCCAAGCTCTCTTCACAGTTATCAAGGATGTTAAAGGCAAACTCACTATAGCTTTATGTGTATATTTGCATGCACGTATGTATGTGTGTGAAATGTCTGTGTGAATTTCGAATACATACACCACAGAAATCACTTGATCCACAAACATTTCTTAAATGCCTACTATGTACTAGAAGCATAGGATTGAGAGCTGAAAGGGATTTGAAAGAACTCCTAATCTAATGTCTTCCTTTTACAGGTTAAGTAATTGAGGCTTAAAGGGGTATAGTTACTTGTCTAGAGTCACATAGACAACAAGATCATAGAGTTATGGATTTAGAGCCTCAAAGGACTTTAGAAGTTACCATGTTCAACCTTTTCATTTTATAGAATTGAATGAATTCAAGTCATGTCATAAAGTGTTAAATATGCCACTTGAGAAAGGGATTTTGGGTGCCATTACACCGCCTCCAACTCACTATGTCTCCTGATAACTAAGAGGGCAGCTTTTCAATAACAACAAATTATGAAGTACATACTCAGTCCATGACCCTTTGCATCTCCTCCTGACTCTGCTATTAATGCAGATGGGGAAGAAGTGAATTAGATAAAGTCCAGATCCTGAACATCCTTTCTTACTGGTGCCAGAGATTAAACCAGGAACCCAGTGATTTCACAAACTGTTCTTTTTTTCCTGAATGTAAGACTAAACTTATATATGGGTAAGGTAAGCCATTCACTGCTATGATATGATTTTTGTTTTTCAAGAGAGTGTTGCAACTCCAAAATCTGCTTTACCCTCATCATTATTTAAGGGTTATTATTATTATCATTAATATTATATTGATTCAATGAGCATTTTTTAACTTTGAGATAGGGGTTAGATTTTGTTTTGTATTCTGTAACTCTCCATCTGTCTCTGTTTCTCTTTATCCCTCATCTCTCTCTATGTCCTTTTCTCTGTGTTTATCATTTTATCTGTCTCCCCATCTTTCTGTATCTCTGTTTCTATTTCTCTTTATCTGTCACCTCTGTCTCTCTATGTCCATTTCTGTCTTTGCCATTTCCTCTTTTTTTCTGTCTCCCTATGTCTATTTCTGTCTGTCTCTGTATGTCTCTTTCTGTCTCTTTGTGTGTCTCTCTGTCTCTCTGACTCTATCTCTGAAGATGGTATGTTTCTGTTTATGAATATAAATGGATAATATTGTACTCTAAGAAATGATAAAAAGGATACTCTCAGAAAAATATTGCAAGATTTATATGAACTGATACAGAGTTAAACAACCAAATCCAGTAGAATAATCCATATAATAATGACAATATTTTAAAGAAAAGTAACTCTGAAAGACTTAAGAACTCTGATCAACACAGTGGCCATCCAAAATGGCAAAGAACTCATAAAGAAATATAATGGGTTTGTCTGTTTGTCTCTCTTTGTCTGACTCTATTTCTCTCTTTCTCTTTCTTTCTTTTTGTCTCTCAATCTCTCTCTTTCTTGTCCTTGTGATGATGTGATTTTATTGATGTAGTGCACTTCTGGTGAGGACAAAATCCTACCTCCCAATAAAAATCAGCAAGTTTTTTTTTTGTAATTTAAAATTTCAGAGAGTTAGCTGAGGACACTGAGATGTTTAGTCATTTGTTCGGGGCCATATAGTCGCTATATGTCAGAGAAGGGACTTCTACTCAAGTCTTCCTGGTTTTGAGGTGTCTCAGTTTCTCTGCTATTGTAGGTCTTGTAGCCACTGAGTATATCAAAAGAAAGGCAAGAAATAAGCAATCCATGCTTTCAAGTAGAATCTCCTAGACAAATATTAGATCTACAGGAAAGGAGATACATCCAAAGCTATTGTTTTATAAAATTTAACCACAGGAGGAACTATATGAATACAAATGCAAAACACTCTTCATAAATAAAGATAGAGCTAAATAATTGGAGACATATCAATTGCACATGGATAGGCAAAGTTGATATAATAAAAATAACAGTACCAATAAATTAATTTAATTATTGAGTGTAATATCAACCAAACTATAAAAGGATTACATTATAGAACTAGAAAAAATAATTCATCATGAAGAACAAAAAATCAACAATATCAAGAGAATTAATGGGGGCAAAAAAGAAGGTGGGCTACCAGTGCCAGATCTCAAGCAGTTCTTAAAGTTCAAAATAATTTGTTACTGGATAAGAAATAGAGACATCAATTAGTAGAACAGATTAAGTACACAATATAAAGAAAAAAATGAACACAGCAACCTTAAGTTTGATTAACCCAAAGATGTTGACTATTAGGCAAAGAAATCACTATTAAATATGTTGAAAAAAAACTAAAAGTTAGCCTGGCAGAAACTAGAACTGCAATATCTCACACTGTATACCAAGATAAGCTTCAATGGTTATATAACTTAGAGAAAAAGAAGTAATATCAGAAGCAAAGTAAAGGCTTATGAAAGAAGACTACTCTTAGACGTATGGATTGGGGAAGAGTCATCACTAAAAAATAGTTACATGGGAGGCAAAATGGACAATTTTCCCTTACTTAATAGCATTTTTTCCAATCACAAGTAAAGATAGTTTTCAACATTCATTTTTGTAAGATTTTGAGTTCCAAGTTTTTCTCCTCCCTCTCCTCCCCCTCCCCAAGATAGCACGAAATCTGATATAGGTTCTACATGTACAATCATATTAAATATATTTCCATATTAGTCTTGTTGTAAAAAGAGAATTAAAATAAAAGGGGAAAAACATAAGAAAGAAAAAAAAACAAAAAAAGTGAAAATAGTATGCTTCAATCTGCATTCAGATCTATTCTTCTTCCTCTGAATGTGGATAGCACAAAATGGACAATTTTGATTAGATTTTTTTTGGCAGAAAGAAAACCAATACAACAAAAATTATAAGAAAGACAGTTTTGTGAAGTGGAGAATTTTACATCATTTTTTTTCTGATCAAGGTCTTGTTTTTAAGATAGAGAGGGAATTAAGATTAATTTATATGAATTAGAGTGATTCCCCAATTGATAAATGGTCAAAGAATATAAATAGGCACTTTCCAGAGAAAGATATCCAACCTATCAACAGCCACATGGTGAAAAATTGTCCTTAGTCACTAAGAATTAGCAAAATAAACACAACAACTCTGAGGTGTCACCTTTCTCCCATTAGGTTGGCTAAGTTGACAAAAGAGGAAATGGCAGATCCTGGAGGGACTTTGGGTAGACAGATACTTTAATGCATTGTTGGTAGAGTGGTGAACTTGTCCAACCATTCTGGAAAGTGATTTAAATCACTGCCTACAAAACCAGTAAACTATGCATACACTTTGACTCATAAATTCTGTTACTCAATCTATATCAATCTATATAAAAAAGTTTTTTTTTAGAGAGGTAAAGATACATATGTGTATGTACACACATATATATGTTAGTGTATACACATTTATATGTATATGTGTGTATAAATATGTATGTACATATACGTGTGTTGTGTTCATTAGCCTTTTTGTAAGTGGCAAAGAATTGGAAACTAAGGGGATATTCATCAATAGAAAATGGCTGAACAAGTTATGGTATATGAATTTAAAGGAATATTATTTTCCTTGAAGAAATTATGCTGGTAATAACCTCAAAAAATCTTAGAATACTTACATGAACTCATGCCATGTTAAGTAACTAGGTCCAGGAGAACAATCTATACAATGACAAAAAAAAACAAAAACAAAAACAAAAACAACAAGAAAATAACCTCTGAAAAAACTTAGGAGTTCTAATCAACACAAAGACCATTCAAAATGCCAAAGAACTCATAACAAAAGATGCTATTCATGTCCAGATAGAGAAATGATAGATGCAGAGTGAAGATTGAAGTATAGCTTTTTTTCCTTTTCTTTTTTTTTAAATATATCTAATGTAGGAAATTTGTTTTTTATGTTATTTTATATATTTGTAATTAAAAAAATGCCTTCTCATAAATTGGTCAGGGTAAGTGAAGAGGGAAGGAATTTGTAACTAAAAATAATAAATAAATAAATGGAATAAGTTAAATAAATGAATAAATAAATGTTTTTAAATTTATAAATGGATGATAATACTAAGCACAGGAGTACACCAAGCCTTTTAATTTTTTAATAAAAAGATGACAATAGTCAAGAACCTTATGCCCCAGATGAGTGCTTTTGATTGGCAGGGTGAGACATTAAGATATTTGAATACTTAAGGGAGGACTAGATATTTCAGAGAAGAATTACAAGTTTAGAATCTGTGAATTTGAAGTTGTAATAGATCTAAAAGTCCATGTAGTCCAATTCATACCTGAAAAGTCATCATGTAGTCTTTGTCTGAAAATATTCAATGAGAAAAAAAAAACATTACTTATTGAGGCAGTGCATTCCCTTTTTGAATAGCTCTAATTCTTGGAAAGTTGAAATCATTATTGTCATCATTGTTTTTTTTTT
>NW_020954582.1:5249890-5334430 GCF_900497805.2 Vombatus ursinus
CACTGGGGACAAAGCAAAACGAAACAAAGAAATGACAAAATAGAAATTGAATAACCCGGTATACAATGCTGAAAATGATCAGTTTCCCAATGCAAGTCAGTTTGATAAGTCTAGATGCCTCTTCAGTGGCTTTGGAGAGTCAGTATGCATGGAAGCTATGGGTGGGGATGGTTGTTTGTTCTTAACCTTTGATCATAGCCAATATGCTCTATTCAAGGTGACTGATAGAGCAGCCAAACTACGAGGACAGAAAGACAGCAACTTCTACTTGTAGCCCTAACAAGAGCCCAGCTTTCCTCACCACAACTACATTTAGCCATCTGATTACAAAAAAAAAAATAGTTCTGTTGGCTGGATTGTTGGCCAAGATTGTTCCATTTCACTTGCTGTTTCAGAGCTGAACAATTGATTATCCTTGACAGAGGCAAACATTGAGTCAAATGGGAATTTCATCATGACAGACTTAAGTAGCTTCAGATACCTATTGCTTGGTTGTGGTGGTGGTGGCGGTGGTGGCGGAGGTGGTGGTGATGATGATGATGATAGTGGTGGTCGTGGTGGTGGTGGTGGTGTGTGTAGGAATGATTTTCTGTGAATATGTCCTCTCATGAGTCATGGGTGAAATCTTTTAGGCTGATCTGTACTAAGAACTACCTGAAGATTTACTTCAATGAGAATAGAAAAGGTTTAGAGATGATAATTTATTCTCAAAAGTCAACAATAAATTATTATTGATGACAGCACAGAAAAGGACTTACACCTACTCTTCAGATTTTCTCATTCATCATGGGATGCTGGCAGTGGTAGCTGTCTTTCCAGATGGCCCTAAATCCACAGATAACTAGAAGGAAGGTTTCCCTAATGTTGTACTCCCTATTCACATATGTGCCTCCATTCTTATTTAAAGTATTTACCTCCTGCCTTATTTAATTTTTAAAATGACCTAGGACTTTCAAGGGGTATAGCAGCAAAATACAGAATCTGGAAAATACAAGCAAGCAAACAAAAACAAAAACACAAAATACTTCAAGTATATTCCTCTGTGACTGTCATCTGAGGTTACTTATGTCTGAGGTTCATATCACCAGTTTGTCTACATGAAGTAATTTTTTTGACCATAACAATTAAAGAATTGTCATTTATTTATTTATTTACTTAGTTATTTATTTATTTTTGCCTAGGCAATGGGGTTAAGTGAACCGCCCAGAGTCACACAGCTAGTAAGTGTTATGTGTCTGAGGCCAGATTTGACCTCAGGTCTTCCTGAATCCAGGGCCAGTGCTCTATCCACCATGCCACCTAGCTGCCCCTTGACCATAACAGTTCTTGAAGTACATCTTCCAGGTTGTAGGGTAGCCATATTCCATCTAGTATTACCCCATATTTTCTAGATGAGGAAACTGAGACCTCAGCCTTACAGCATATCAATGCTTCAGGGAACTCAAACAGGACAGATCACAGAAGAGATCCCAGTGCTTTCTGGGAGGTCATGCAGGTATTTAGTGTAAACACCAGGATCTGATCCCCTGTCTTCTGATTCTAAGATTTCACTATCTACTTGTACCATGCTGCCTCCCTTTTTGCTGAAATTAGGCTGAAAATCAGACTATATTATATATAAAGGCTTTATTTCATTGCTCCTGTATCTAGTTGAAATCCTCATCTTTGGTAGTTTGTCTTGCTTTCAGTCTTCCCTACGTGTAAGCCAAAATTCTCTGCTCATTTAATGAGAGTAGGGAGCCTTACCTTCAGGCTGAAAATCTTATCTGAGTCACCAGGACAGTGGATACTCATTAGAAAACACTATCTTGACTGTGCTACTCAGGGTGGAAAATAATCCAAATGTTTTATCTCATTAGTTGGTCCATTAAAATAGGTAGGTGGTTGATGATGAGAATGATAAAAGGACTCATTGAGTGATTGGTACCTGAGTCAAAGCCATTCTGGAATCCCACCTTGCACACATGGGACAAAAATGACTTTATCTGGAGCTGTACCAGTTATTGTCAGCTTTTAGTACAAATAAGGACAAAGATTGTCTTTAAAGGAAGCATTTTCCAGTGCACCAGACTTGACACAGAATTAGAATTTATAACTGCTGACATATAGTGACTTAAGACTCACTAACCTAGAGACCCTGGCTTTGCAAATATCTCCCCATCTCTTTAGTAAGGACTAAATTATTTTAATGGAGGAAAAGTTGCTTTTGTTTAATTTAACAAGAATTAAGTGAAATGAACTTTTATCTACAAATATGTTTATACCAGCTCTTTTTTTGGTACCAAAAAACAAAAAACAAGAACAAAAATAAAACAAATAAACAAACAAAAAAACAAACAAAGCTATGTCTATCAGGTGAGGAATTGTTGGATAAGTAGTGGTATATTAATATGATGGAGTACTATTTTGCTAAAAGAAATTAAGAAATTATTTAAAAAAACATGGAATTTATTGATATGAACTGATGGAAAGTGAAATAAGCAGCCCAAAAGGAACAATTTTAAATACAACATCAATATTCTAGTCCAGGTTATATGATTGATAAGATGTAAGATTAGATATTTTCTCTGATTCTCACAACCTTCCAAACCTCTCCAAATCAGAAATTTTACACAAAAGATAGTACAACTTCAGCTGTCTCCATGGTCTAGGACATTTGGAATCAAAAGAAGCTTCAAAATATACTTGAGATTATGTGAAACCTGAACTCACAAACTATGCTAATGTTAGCAAGGCTGTACTAGTCTTCCTTAGAATCCAGCACACAGGCATAAAACAAAACCCAAACCTACAACACCATCATGCCCTCTCTCTTTCCAGTGCTGTGAAAATATCCAGGCTCTGGGCTGAGAAAGTTTATTTGGGTCACAACTCTCTAGAACAATGGTGGCATCATTTTGTTCTGCTAAGGATCTCTTAAGGACAACAGAAGAACAGACGGAGAGGGGTAGGACATATGTCTAGGCTTGAATTAAAGTATAATGCCACAACTGATCCTAATCATCCCAGAGCCTCAGAGACTCAAACTACAGAAATAAACATTGTGGCACCAGTACAACACTTCTATGAACAGCCAGCACTGGGCCAAAGAACTAAAGAACAGAGGAAGTGAACTCCATGTGTGTGGGAGTGGCACTCCACAAATCCTAAAGGAAAGACTCCAGAATACATTTGGGTCAGTTCTGTGTCCCCAGTAGAGACCCAGGCTGATGAACTCTGAATTGCATAGTGTGGGAAGAGTCTAATATGCTTTGATATTCATCCCCAAGGCAAACCATCATGAGAGGAAAGAGACAAAAAGTGAACAATAAGAAAAAAATAAAGGAAAAATAACTAAATTATCAAAGATCACAGGAAAGACTCTAAATATAAGCAAATGAATCAATAGAGAAAACAGTAACAACAGAAGGAAATATGATTCCAGAGTTAGTAAACTAAAAAGTTCAATAATCTTTGAATACATACTGTGAATCAAAGGAAAACAATCATGATGAAATAGAGGATGTTGTGGAATTTGTGGAGAACATGGAACCACAATATTGTGTTCCTATGCAGTTTAAAATTTAAAAAAAGAGAGAGAGATTTACAAAAGTAGAATTGATGGTCTGTTAGGCCAAAATAGTGAATGTAACTGGGGGTGTGGGAGAATCTGAATCTGTAATGCCAAGGTTCACTAAGGAAACAAAGAGAAAACAACCGATAGGGATTGCAAATACAATGGTGAAGGGCAATAAAGAAGAAGAAAACAGAAAACAGTAACATTAAAGGAAAACATGCTCATTATCAAAGCAGAACATAATGATTTCAAAGACAGGATGGATAAAGACAATCAAAGATCATAGATCTCATGGAACAAAACAAGACAATAAAACCTGAAAACCACAGCATAAGAAATAAAAGAAGAGAACTGCCCGTAATTTCTGTACACGTACAAAAAAAATGAAAATGAAGAAAAAAAAGTCACAGATCACCTCTAGGAAATAAAAGGCTGCAAACTCTAATGATCAGATCTAACAATTCAATTCAGAAACAAGTTTTGCAAGTAATTAGGAGAAAGACCTTCAAATGCAAAGCAAAGGAAATTCAAGTATCACAAGACAATTCTACATCAACCATAAAAGACAATGGGGAATAATGTATTTCAAAGAGCAATGAGGTTCAGAATGCAGCCCCGTGTAACTTTGTAAATCTAAAATCAACCATAAATGAAAAAAATATGTTCAATGATAAAGAGGCATTTGAAACATTCTTAAAAAGAAAACTATTATTTGCTTCTTAAACAGCCCAGATGACAGTAATACAGGAAGGGTAAATGAATACAGGAGCCAAAGACAGAAACAGCAAGAGTGGCAGCAGAGGGACTTTTTTTTTCTAAATATGCACAAGATGACAGAGGTGAAGGCGAAAGTCAGTTGAAGGTAACAATGAAGAGGTAAGCCTGAATAATTTTGGGCAGACCTTAGCAATACCTACCTACTGGTGAATCATGTTTATTGTGGGACATTACAAAATGGAAGGGGCCATAGAAGGGGGAAGAGGATCAGGAGGATGGTGAGCAGTATTTTATTCATCAGGGTAAAATCACGGGCTAGTAATGAGGGGAAAGTGGCTCCTGTGATCTCTCAGGAAGAGAAGAGACTACAAAGGAGTGGGTGATGAAGAAAGAGGAAGGACTGAAAAGTGGAGAGAAAAGGAGGAGTCCTTGATTAAATGTTAAGAGTGGGTTCCACTAATGAATGCTCCTGGGTGAAGAGGGATATTCTATGAAGGGTGATGATGACATTTCGCTTAGTGTGGTGCTTTAGTGCTTGAAAAGGCTACTCATTCTCCATCGGGAAGGGAGTATTTGGAAATCCTTATGTCAACTGGAACTTGGAGTGTTGGGTGATAATGCATCCAGTGAGGATATTTTGAGAAAAAAATTGGGTGTCAGGCAAGTAACCAAGGCCTATATTAGAAAAGATATGCATAATTGGAGATGTGAGTTGTGGGGGTCTATTATGGGACACTGTCCTCTCTGTCATCTGCCAGAATTGCCAATGTCTGGGGAGATACACCCTGGAAAAGGCTAATCTTCATGGCAAACTCAACAAGGCAGTAGTAGAAAGTGCCTAAAGGGAAACGCACATAATTTTTAACTCACAAGTTCTTATTCCACGTGGAACACAGAAAATAGACAGAAAGTCGTGAACCACAGTATCAGGCTCCAGAGTAGACAGAAAGGGAAGATAGAAAACAAAAAGAGTGAGAAAAATCATTTCTCAAAAGGGGCACAAAAATGAAAGGAAAAAAAAGTACTAGTGAACAGGACTACTTGAAAGGGAAGACAAGAAGGGGTGTATATACTTGACTAACTGGGAGGAAAAAAGAAAGAGGAGGAATGAAATAATTATCAGGAAAGACTAGTAAGCAAAACCCCAAAGAAAAAGGGGTTACAAATGAGAGGGAGATTGGCAATAAGAAGAGAACCAGAGGGAATGGTGCCATTTGAAAAAGAATATATTAAATGTGAAGTAATTGAAGGAACATAGCACTATGTTTATAGCAGAAAAAAGGAAAAATCAACTTTAAACAGAGAAACAAAGGAAAATATAAACTTAACTCATAATTTTAAATGTAAATTTATCAAAAAATCTGATAAAATTAAAAAAACTGACAGATTGAATAAAAAAAAGCAAAACCCTACAAACAGTTCTTCAAAAAATTAAAAAAACCCTCAAAAACAAAGTATACAGAAAACAATACAGAGAGAAGAAAAGAAAAACAACTATTCATCAAGTGAATCTAAAAAAAGCAGAAGTTTCATTCAGGCTACCTGACAAATCAAAACCACATATTCAAAAATGAAAAAAAATAGGATAAACAAGGAAACTATATTATACTGACAGGAACCATAGACAATATCAGTAATAAACTTATTCTTCAAATTCATTAGCACCCAAATTTATGAAGAAATTCACTAAAACATTAACCAAGTTACAAGAAGGCGAGCTACAATGTTGTAACGGGAGACTTCAATATCCTTTACACAATTTTGGACATGTATGAAAGAATAACAAACAGAAAAGAGAGTATGGAAATGTAGAGATTGTTGAAGAAACTACAACTAAAAGATGTATGATCTCTTTTAATTGAGACTACAAAATAATATATGTATTTTTGAGCATCACATGGAATTTTTGCAAAAGTTGACCATGTATTACACCACAGAGATAATACAAAGAAATGTCAAAAAGGATAAAATCATTTATTGTTTTGCTGACCATAATGCAATAAAAAGAGAATTTAGTTCAGAGATCACAAACAAAAGACAGATATAAATGGAGACAACAATGAAATACTAAATAATGAATAGGTCAAAAAACAAATTATAGAAACATTTAATACTTATGGGAAATAAAATAATAATGATGAAACAACATGTGAAAATTTCTGGGATGCATTTCAAATGAGCTCACTGTATTTGTATTTTTACTTACTATTTTCATTTGTTTACAGGATACCTTGCAAATTGGGAAGGATCTGTAAGTGTATGCAATATGAAAATAAAACACATCATAATAATTTTTGAAAAAGCATTTAAGGCACTGAGGTGACATACCAGAGAGAACTAAGACTGAGCAAAGATAAAGGACTTGAACAGGGTCAGATAGCTATTAAGCACCTGATCTAAGATTTACACTCAGACTTTCCTGATTCCAAGTCAATTGATGTATCCGTTACACTATTAAACACAGTAAGGCACTAGGAATATAAATACCTCCAACTCCCTAAAACAAACAAACCAAACCAAACAAAAAAAACAGAAGTAATGAATGGAAATTCTAAGGCTATAGAAGCATGGATAGCATAATTTTACATGTGTGTATATATATGTACATCTATCTATCTATCTATCTATCTATCTATCTATCTATCTATCTATCTAATATATATACACACACATATACATACACATACATATACATACACATGCATACACACATACATACATCTATACATACACATATATACACATACACATATTATATATGTGTGTGCTTGTGTGCATGTGTATAAGTATATATCTATATATGTATGTGCGCATATGTATATATGTATGTGCATGAATGTGTATATATTTATGTGTATGTATATGGACATGTATATATATGTATATATGTGGGTGTATACACACACACACATATATATCCTGTTTGAGTCTAATGGTAGAGTAAATTTACATGATAATGTTTGCCATATATTTGAAAGAAATACCAAGTTGTGTATAGTACACTTGCGATTTCATGTGCAATCATCTATTTTTATTGTACTATGTTATAGAAATGCTTGTTTTATTCCATAAATTAAAAATAAAATAAAAAAGATAAATTATGTGTATATGTATGTGAGACAGTATTTCATCTAAATAGAAAGATATATATATATATATATAATTTAATATACATGCATTTTACATATGTTTTGTGTATAGTATTTAGAGACATTCAGTAATAAAATTGCCTATCTTTGATTGTAGTAAGTTCCAGATAATTGGGTAATGACAAAATCTGGCCAATACACTGTCATGGACTCAGTATAGATGAAGGTGTTCCATAGTAGAGAGAGCCTTCCACTTACAATGAGTAGTAATATTTGTATCCCAAATGGGATAATATGTATGTAACCAGGAAATGAAACACCATCAGAGCACCACTGATAAAACTACCACTTGGAAGAATCTGGAGAGCCTGTGTCTGTCAGAGGATTGATGCTGTGATTTGGAGAACCCTTGATACATTTTATAACTATTTTTGTCTGTTATGCATATGGTGACTATTGCCCCCTTTAATTGGATACAGTGGCAGAATGGGGACTAGGAGATCCCTTCTTTTCTCTTCCTTTCCCTTAGTTGTACCTCTTCTCTTCTTCTCTGCTGATGACATTCAGAGAGAGATGACGTGTAAAACAATAAGACCATAGGCTCATTCCCACCATTATCAACAGAGGGCCCTTGAAAATAGGCCTCTACCTTTTGTCTCAGAGGTTGTTCTTTCATTTTAGGTGAAGAAGATTAATCTGAAGTTTAGAGCCTTTTGAGTTTTTTAGTATCCTCACATCCTTGTGTCCAGATATCTGGGAGTATGGAGAGTCAAGAAATGGAGTCTATTCCTGGTTTTACTGCCAGCCCAACTTTATATCATGGTGGAGGTGGGAGAGGAGAATGAACTCACAATAAATTACTTGAGTGCATAGTTCTGTGGCTAAGGAAATCACCTAAATCAAATTAACCAAGTTTTAGGTCTTTTGAAAGATGCAGGGACTGGTGATGTAATGGTAAAAGATTAAGAAATCATATGGACAGATAAATCTGTGGATTTTAGGAATGATTCATAGTGATTGCCTCTAATCTAACATAGCTGAAGTTTTAATCACATAATGTCCAGGGGGAGGTCATTTCACAAGCCCATCAAATGGCTAAATGAAGTCTTTTAACAACTTACAAATTAATAGATTATGATCACATTGACATTTCAGTTCTAAGCTTAATGGTTTACTTAATTGCCCTCATCAGCACATCAAAAGAGTATTAAATTATAACTAGCCTTGAGAACAAAAGAGTAGATACAAGCAAACTTTTTCATTCTGGCAAGTTAACAAATCCATTTTGATATATACTATTTCTTTAGGGCAACCATAAGCTAAATACATTGAATAACAGGTATACTGAGAACAAAATTCATCAACCTGGAATACATACATAAATACCTGTGTATACATGTGTGTATGTATGCATGTGTATATACACATGTAAGTTATACACACATATACATATATTTGATGCTTGTTTCTGGAGGATTGCTTAAAGATATTAGCTTTCTATTAACAGTACGTACAGTAAATTGGAAACACTCTTCAACCATTCTATTATTATCATTCATGCATTTCCTAGGGAATTTTTTATGTCTCCTGCTGTTCAGTACAGAAATGGAAAAAATCTCCATAGAACTGGTTATGATTTGACATAATACTTGTATATTAAACTAGAACACCTCTCCTCGGCTTCTTGACTTACTTGCTTAGAATACTGTGCCTAACAGCTAGTTGTAGATCAGTTTATATCACTTTGTTGAATGGATATGGGACTTTTTCATCCCTAGAATAAGTCTGTCATTTTATATACACGTGTCATTTGGGAGTTGAAGGACAGTGGCCACCAAAAATATGGATAATTGCTAGTATTTATGCAGTGTTTACTGTGTGCCAGACACTGTGCTAAATGCTTTTAATTGTCTTATTTGTTCCTTACAGTAACCCTGGAAGTGTATGCTATTATTATCTCTATTTTATGGGAGAGGAAACTGAGGCAAAAAGAGACTAAATGACTTCCCCAGGGTCACACAGCTAGTAAGCACTTGAAGATTTGAACTCAGGTCTTCCTGACTGGCACTCTACCCACTGCCACGCCAAGCTCCCCCTCAATTAAAATTTGTTGTCCCTGCTACAAAAGGCAACATGGAGTACATGCCCCTCTAATAGTAAATCAACATTAGCCATCTCCTAGTCATTCATAAACAACAGCATAAGAGAATTGATATATTGTTTGCTTTAACATCTGGTTTAAATATGCTTTTTTTTCCCTGCAGAATAACTTCAGCAGAGTGAATTCCATTTTGAATTTAAAAGAGAGTTCTATCGAACTCTGATGACAACATATTCCATTGGGATAATATTGCTTGGTATTTATACACATGATAGTTATTATAAAGATATATTGGGTAAGACAAATAGCTGCATATGCATGTTTGACTGAATATACATATATTAGAGTAATCATGACCTTGGCTAGCTGTTGTAGTGAAGCTGGGAACAATGTGTGATTCAGCATTTCAGTTGTGGATAGCGGCAGAACTCTCAGGGAAGAACATTTGTTTTGGTGGATCTGTTATGTGTTATGTCCATCATTTTGAAAGGTGTTTCATCTAATGATATACATTACAAGCAGTCATATATGTAAAAAGAACATTAGGCTTAGAATTGTAAGAATGATTTCTTTTCTTTATGCAATATTTCCCTTTAAATATATTAGGCTCTTATCTATGGCATGCCATAAAACCATCATTGTCTACTCAATATCATGGGAGCCTCCTTAATATCTTTACATTGTGTGGAAATTGTTGCAACACGTGAGCTGTTCATGTTTAATTTTTGCCATACTATGTATCTTCTTTTTCTGTGGTCATACTTCTCTTAAATGATGGTCTTTTTTTTTAAACAAATTACCTAAACAATTGTTCGTTGTAAATATTCTGAAGTCTCCTAACGTACACAATGATCAATTTAAAACAAATGCACATGAACATTCATATTTACTCATGTACACAAAATACATACATATTGCATATACATATACATCTGCATGTGTGCAATGCACATTGCAATCTGAAGATGCACACATTCAAACATATACTAACACATATGTTTATGTGGTAGACATAAATGAGTGCATACAAGTACATATACACAAATACACTCACACCTGTGACATGTACTGGGTATGTGGTTTCTTGTATTTAATCTTTCAGTGCACCAAGCAACTCTTTAGGATTTATAGTTTAAGAGCAAGTGACCCTATGTATTGTCTAAGCAAATTTCATCACTGAGTTCCCTCAGCGAATGAAATCACAGATCTAGTTAAAAATAAAAATGTTAACATATGCTACATCTACATGGTATTAACTTGCATGACATTGTACTCTATTACAAAAGAAAGTAAAAACAAAACAAAACAAAACAGGTTTCTGTGAGTGATATAACTTCTAAGCAAGCCAGTTAAACTAAGCTATTTTTAATGGATTTTGTTATTGTAAAACTTTCTAATATGAAAGAATTGGTAAAAAAAACAACAACCATTTTTGCTTTGATTTTGTTTTATTTTTATTTTGGTCCTTGTCTTTATAAAGCCACTTAGTATAAAGGAAAAAAAAAAACCCCTCATGATGATAAGTTAGATTGCAGAGCAAAAAACTGGGCAGTGTGGTAGAAACTTCATCCTAGCTAGCTTATACCTCCATTATGGAATGGAATTGTGAAGTTGATTATGGAATGGCTGACAAAATACCTCTCCCTTCTCTTGTTGTTATAACAATTGATATAATAATCTTGTCCAATAGATGAGTCTGGAAGAATATATCAAATGTTTAGCTCAAGAAAAGAAAATGAAGATGCTGTGGAATAAGGTGAAGAAGTGTATTAAAAAGAATACTAGACCTCTATGTCATCAGGAAGATCTGGATTTTAATCTGATATATCACACTGACAAGCTGCATATGACCTTGGATCACTTGTTCAACCTATTTAAGCTGCAGGTTTGCCATAGACATAATTTTGGAAAATGATGACTTTAGTGCCTACTTCAAAGGATTGTTGCGGAGATCAAATTAAAGAATGTGTCTAAAACACTCAGCAACTCTTAAGGGACCGTTAAAGGTCAGATACACTTGTTATACAATTACTCTATGATATAAACAGTCATGCTTAACAATAATAGCTTACAGTTTGTCATTGATCGATTAAGCAGAATACTTTGGAGCTTGTCACTCAAACAATTCAGAATCTAGCAAACTCAATTGTTAGTCAATCACCATCTCTCCACCTCCTCCTCAAGCATATCATATGAGACTTTGTCATGTGCCTTGCTGAAATCCAATTATGTTGTATAATTTTAATTGGCAAACTGGCAGAATCTGAGATAGAGTGGTATTTGGAAAGAAAATTGTCCTGGGAGTGAAAGGATTTGCATTCACATCCTGTCTGACACTATATGTGTAACATTGGACAATTCAGTTAACTTACCTTGTCTCAGTTTCTTTATCTGTAAAACTGAAGGATTGAACTAGATTCTAAAGTTCCCTTCCTTTGAGATGAGAGAGAGAGAGAGAGAGAGAGAGAGAGAGAGAGAGAGATAAAGATTTGTTTTACATGATCTGATGAACTCCTTCAGGGTTTTAGTGATTACCATTTTTTTTTACAAAGCGCTGGTAAACTGCCCCTTTAATAATATACTTTAGAATATTGGCAGGAATCAAAGAGGGTTTCAGGTTTTTTTTTCTTTTTTTTAGATTTGTCTTTTCTGTATTCTCTGATACCTTTTCCCTGTGTCCAAGACATTTGAAGAAGCTCATCAATCACATTCAGAATTTGTGTGTGTGTGTGTGTGTGTGTGTGCATGCTTGTGTGTGTGTGTGTGTGTGTGTGTGTGTGTGTGTGTGTGTGGCCATTGCTATTGTCGTTTCAATACCCTGGGATTCATTTTATACAGGCCTAGTGACTTCAATTCACAGAACCCAGTTAAATGTTCGCTTGCTTACTCTTTCCACATCTATCTTTAGTTTCAATACACCACTAACCATTTCTGATTTTTCCCTTTCCAGAAATAAATGATCTCCATTGATCAAGAAAACAGCAGAGAAAGAAAAAATCAAGTAGTACTGCCTTCATTTTGTCACCTATTCTCTATTCCACTATTGTGACTCCTATATTGTTTTGATCTTCTGGCTCACAATGTGGCCCTACCCTCAAAGCCTTTGTTTTATACTCAGTATTTTACAAACATCCATGATGGCCTTTAACAACCTTTTTCTCCCCATAGCATCATGACATTTCTTTGTATTCATGCTCAATTATCTACTGTAACTTCTATTTCTATATCTTTTTTTCCCCTTTAATGAAAGGTACATAATGACTCCCCCGTGATTCCTCATTGATCCCTTTACATAGAGCCCTCTTTTCCAAATTCATAAGTGTTTATGTTGTTGGTATCAGGATTTGATTTCTTTTTTTTGAGTTTTGCATCCTTTCAGTTGACTTCCTGTGAAAAATATAAGGTCCCAAGAGGATGCAGGTCAAGACAGCATCAAAAGCCCCACCCCACTTTCACATACTCCAGTAATGGATTCCCAGAAGAACCAAGCTAAGTGTTCTTTTTATTACCGCAATGCCATTGCATAGAACTGAACCAAGTTACCACTAAATACTGGAGATTTTTTCATTAGAAGGAACCTTCATGTCATTACAACAAATTCTTTAGCATAACAACTTGAAGTTTGGGATAATGCAAATTGGCCTACATTATCAGTTACTCCCATGACGTGGCAGTTTTGCTAACAGCTGGGAACTCCTTTCAGCTAAACAGCTGTTCTACTATACAAAACATCCCCAATTTTGCTGATATTTCCAGCTGGATCAGTAATAATAGTAGTCTAGATCTTAATTGATCTTTGGGGGCGGTAGAAGAAAATCAACGCTTTCCTTTGGCAGTATTAGTAGGCAATGATAATTTTCTGAAATAATGATGGGAATGGTTATTTCCAGCTTTTACTCTTACTTTTTTTTTTGTAAATGGCAGAGTTAATGCTAGTTTAATAATCACCCTGAGGTGGGTGGGACTATGCGTCATAAGAAGGGTCCTACAGGGACCATTTCCTAGCTATACAGCAGTAGGAAGTATAGCATATTTGAGGCCAGAGACAAGCCCTGAGAGTGTTGGCAAATGAACCTCAGACTGAATCAGATGAGAAAGCCTAGGAGAAGAAGATAGAAACCCCATCTTTGTTTATGGAAGAATGAGTTGCCAGTTTATTGTGAAGGAGATACTGTTTATAGGAGAACTGACATGTGAACTGGGTTGCAAAATCCAAGAGATTCCAACAGTGGTATGGGATAAAGGTGAACCTGGAGATGGCTAAATCAATGTACACCAAGGATCTTTGGTTCTGTAACATCCAATTCCCAAATACCACAAAACCCAGTGTGAGGAGGGTAAAGGCACATCTTCAGGGTGTCTGCTCGAGCACATAGCAAAGTACTGTGCATGCAGTCTTCTGTACATTTGGGGTATTACATTTGGGGAGTGACATTAATAAATGGGAGCGTGTCCAGAAGGTGGAAACCAGACTGGATACAGGGCCTTGAGTTCATTGCCCTATCAATTAGCAAATTAATCAACAAACAAAACAAGAGCAGTTTAGATGTTCTTTGATTGGGGAGGGGGAAACAAGAAAATCAAAGCTATTCTTTGAGAGGATCATATAATTCTCGTGTGAGATTCATGGTAAAAGAAAGTTTGGAGAAGTGATGGCTTAGGAAGAATGAACAGCTGTCTCAAGGCACACAGAGGTTTATCATACGAAAGAGGGATTGGTATCATTCTACTTCATCCCAGAAGGCAGAGCTAGAAACAATGGTGCAGAAGTTACAAGAGGGTAAAATGAAGCTTGACATAAAGGGTATGGGGAAATCCTCCAAAACAATAACCTCAAAACATAAATGGCCCCCCTTAGGAATGTATGAGTTGTCTTCACACATTCTCTTAATGACATTTCGTGCCATGTTGCAGAGAGAATGCATATTGTTGTGGTACTGGGACCAGCTGCAGTTAGAATTCTCTTAGAACTCTGATGTTCTCTAATTCTGAAAACTTTCTCATGGATAGATCCTAAAAAGGATCTAATTTAGCTATCCAGCATCCCTATGTCAACACAGGACCATTCTCCTTCCTATGAGATGGACCTCATTGTCGCATTATTCTTCCCTTACATTGCTTGATGACCTCCTACACGACATGGTTAGGTTGAGTGTTTGGGTAATATTCTCTCCTAGCAGGCATGATTAAACAGTTCTAGTAGGGGGTATACACACAAATTACTTGTATAATTAATCAGAAGCCAGCCCAGGCCTGAAGTTCCCTCTGCTTTTAGGTTACCCATTCCCTAATTATTTCCTCTTTAATTATAGTAAGCTCAAACTTCTCTGACTGTTCCTCTGGGAGTTTATTTCAGAGTGCATTAACACAGAAATTGTTATACAGTGTTTTAATGAGGTCAGAGTGTGTCATGAGAGTGTACAGTGAAAAGAAAGATTTCTCTGAAATTTGGTTGAATTGAATAGGTGGCTGGGTAATGGAGTTCACGGCAATTTGTTTAGTGACGGCCGTCGGAAAACAGACCTTCTCTTTTCCTGAACATCTAAGCAATTTGCCCTTTCTATAAAAGAGAATAACACCTTCTATTTCTATCATGCTTTACATATTTCAAAGTGCTTTCACATGCATTCTCTCATTTGATACAACAACCAGTTCTCTCATCTATAAATGAGGAGGTTGGATTAGAAGATCTCTAAAATCCCTTTCAGCTCCAAATTTTTTGGTAATAGTAGAAATTAATGAGGTTGATCAGGCCAGTTATAATATTCCTATTTTACAAATTAGGAAAAATAAGGCATAAGGTGATTAAAGGGCACATCCAAGGTCACAGAAACTAGTCAGTGAAAGAGTCAAGGCCAGAACCCTTATCTTCTGAACTCTTAGTCCCAGAATTTTTCTTTCAAACCGTATTACAGAAACCCATGGGCCTGACAAGTCAAGAGGACTTATAATCATTATTGTCTAATTTAATGAAAACCCCACCTAGAAAAAGAATTGCAAAAATTTCTGGTAAAACCTCACTGTGCTCAATGCAAAGGACACATTTCTAACCAAAGGCAAGATCTTATAAAGTCTTAACAGGATGGAATTATGGCGGGAGAGGCAGTGGGAACTAGTGCGAGAAAATTGTTGCTGAAATACATATTTAAACCTGAAAGAGACCTTAGAGACTGTCTACACTAAACTCTTCATTTACCAAGGGAGGAAACAGAGGCCTAGCGGGGTCAAGTCACTTACTCAGGTTCATATCAAGAGTGTGCGACATGGCAAGGATTCAAAGCTTCCTCTTTTGACTCCCAATTCAGTGATCTTTTGTCTCCAGCCTGTCTCTGGCTTGTCTGGCTCTGAAGTCCTGGGATCATAGGCTCAAAAAAACTTCGATTTAAAGCTAATATATATTTTGAACATGATCCTATTCAGCTACTACAGATGAGGAAACTGAGCCCTAGAGAGATTAGATAAGATTATTTTTCTCAAAGTTACACAGATAGTGAGTGGTAAAGCTGAGATCTCGCAACTTCAGATTTGAATACCAGCCTTTCAGTTACTGCCTGAAATAATCCTGGGCAACTCCCCTTACCTCATTTGACTTCACTATCCCCATCTATTTTAAGGGAACACAGAGAGAAAGAAAAATGGCTTCTAAGGTCCCTTTGGCTCAAAATCTATGATCTTATGATCTTCAATGTTCTATTCAATTCCCAAAATCTATAATCCCATGGACTTTTACTTTTCCTAAAATGGAAAAATGAAGATCCATAAGATCCTTGACATAGTGATCCTAAACTCTCTCACTAGGAAAAAAAGTAACTATTTATTAAGAAATTGGAAGCATAGACTATGTGGGCACTTAAAAACACAAGCAGAAAATAAACTAAGCTATTCAGCTCCAATTTGATATAACATTTCTATATATTTGGCTGATTTTTGGTTCTTCTTAGTATCATGTAGGCACATCTTGAAACAGCAAAATACGTTTAGACAACCTGGGTTCCAATCCTGCCTCTACCACTTACTACCCAACGACTGTGACTTTGGCCAAATCTCATTTGCTCTCTGGACCTCCGTCTCCTCAATTGTAAAATGAGGGTGTTGGACTAGAAATCCTCTGGTGTTCCTCACATTTGTAAAATTCTGATCCCTTGACCCTATGAAGAGGGTAAAGGTACTGTAATCTCTTCTGTGAGACTTCAGTACTGCTATCCCTTGCTTTTCCTCCCATCTATTTACCGAGGCAAGTAGAGCGCACAGTGGATAGAGGAGTTGGCTTGGAATCAAGAAGTCAGTTGAAATCTAGCCTCAGACACTTGCTGTATGACCGTGGGCAGGTCACTTGTTTGCCTCAATTTCTTCAATTATAAAATGAAGATAATAGGATGGCTTATCTCCCAAGGTTGTTAGGAGGCTCAAATGAGATGACATGCATAAAGTACTTAAAATGCTGCCTGGCACATAATAAGTGCTTTATAAATACTAGGTATTACTCTTGATAAGTGTTCCTTCTCAACTTCATTTGCCTCTGACTCTGGATGTCTGTAATCCTCTGTCCTCAGCTTTCTTTTCTGTCTGATGGTGATGTCATCAGTGCCCAGAATTAAAATTATTATCTGTATACAGAATTCTTCCAGCCTTATGTATCCTGCCCGTATCTTTCTCCTGAGTCCCACCAGATGTTCCATTAGCATCTCAATCTAAAATAGTCCAAAACAGAGCATATTATTTACCTTCTTGAACTTGTATTTCCCCTATTATTTTAGTGAAGATACCTGCATCATTGTAATTACCCAGGTTTACAACCACTGATTCATTTTTTATTCTTTCCTCTCTATCATCCGTTTCCTATCATTTTCTGATTTGTCCTTACCTAGTTCCCCTTCTTTCCAGACATGGTCAACACCATGAGTCTCTTGATCATCACCTCCAACGAGCGTTATTCTTACAATCTGCTAATTGGCCATCTTGTTTCCATTCTCCTCCTTCAAATCCATCTCTAACATCACTCAATATGATATTTTATAGAGGTGAAATAGATACAACTAGTTATTTGAACACCTACTGCCCTCGCTCCACATTCCTGAGCTTAGGACTGCTTTGATGAGCTTATTTTCCATTGTTCCTGGTCATGAATTTTATTATTCTCAACGAGTTGGTCTACTTGTAATTCCCTAAGTTCAGGATTCCACTTCCCTTTCTCATGTATTTACATAGCCTGTTCTGCCGAAAACCATTTTCTTTTTCACTACCACCTCATAGAAGCCTCAGCTTCCTTCAAGGCTCAACCTAGTTCTGATGGAGCAAGAAAATCATTTCCTGAATTGCCGAGTTTCCGTGCTCTCTTCTGCTTCAGATGAGATTCTATGTACTTAGCTCTTTCTGTAGTGGATGTCCAAGTTGAATGGAAAGTCCTTAGAGTCAGGGACTTTATTTTACTTTTTTTTTTGTTTGTTTGTATCCATAGTGCCAATTCAGAGTCCATTACACTTGTTGAATTATTGAAATAAATTGAATAAGTTGACACTTGACTATGACAAAATCACTTTGTTTTTTGTTGGAAGCATTGTATCTCAGTTACCTCTTAGCCTTTTTTTTTTTTTTTTTTTTTTTTACTAATGTGACAAGTAGTGCTCTTGTCATTTGTTGATGACCTCCAATCCCAGGAAGATCACTGCCTCCAGCAGCAACCAATTATACTTTAGGACAGCACTAGTTATTGGAGAGATTTTCTTAACTATATTTCCTTCTTTGCTACTTTAACCTGTTTCTTTTAAATAACTACCTTTCAAATTTTATTGAAGACAGTAATAATCTCTCTGTCTCTCTCTGTCTCTCTCTGTCTCTGTCTCTGTCTCTGTCTCTCTCTCTCTGTCTCTCTCTCTCTGTCTCTCTGTCTCTCTCTCTCCTCTATCTTGTAGCCAGGAAACTCTTCCCAAGTCTAATTGAACTGCTCCTTGAATAGTATGTCATTAACACCCATCCTCATGTTGGCTGACCTTCTCAGAATGCCCTGCAACTTATTGATATCCTTTTTGACTCAACTGTACATTTTATATGTGATCTGATCAGTTCCAAGTATATTTGGGCTATCATCTCCTAATTCTGGGAATCCACGCCTTTCAGAGCAGGAACCACATCTCCTACATTCTCTGCAAGTACTAATTCATTCTCTTCTTGAAGACCTCCTTTGACTCAAAAGGCAATCCATTACATATTTGGCTATACCTAAATATTAGGATTGAGCTTAAATCAGCTTCTTTGAAATGTCCACAAACTCTTCTTACTGCCCGCCCCTGGGAAAAACCAAAACAGGTTTAAAATCCTTCTTCCACGTGACAGCTCTTCAAATACTTGAAGACAGCCATCATTTACCTTCTATATCTTTTAGTGTTCAGGCTATTTCACTACAGTTCCTTAAAGTGAACTTTGCATAATGTTGTCAATAGCTTTCTTGTCATTCTTATGGTCCACCTCTCAATGTCTATTTATCAATGTCTTTCAGGAAAAAAAGAGTAATGAGAAAGTTGATAAAGGTGATCTCTCTCAGAGAAAAAAATACAGAAAATGAGAATATATGATTAAAATGCAGAAAATGATGCTATACCTAGATGTGTGATAGAATACTATAATTTTAGACTGAAAGAGTTGTACTGATAAGTTGTTCCAACCCATCTAATTTTAATGATGAGTAAACTGAGTAAGAAGGGAATGAACAAACATATATTAAGCATTGACTATATGCCAGTTATTGGGGTAATCACTTTGAGATATCTCCTTGATCTTCACCAAAACTCTGCGAGGTATTATTATTATTTTACAGGTAAGGGAAGTGAGACAGGCAGAGGTTAAGTTACTGTACAGGTTCACAGCAGTAGTAAATGTCTAAGACTGGGTTTGAAATCATGTCATCCAGACTCCAAATGGAGTGTTCTACCTGCTATACCACCTAGCTGCTAAACTGAGTCACAGAGAGATGAAGCGCTTTGGTGAAATCAAGAAAACTAGTAAGTAGCTGAGCTGAGGTTGATACCATAATCCTCGAACTCTAAATTAAATACACACTTTCCATGGTACCACACTTCGATTAAATAACTTTCTTGTTTTTCTTTTCTTTTTTCCCAGTCTAAGCAGAGAGTGAGCATGTTAACACAGAGCATTTAATTTGAAATCAGAAGAACTGTGCTCAAATTCCAGGTCCTCCACTTCTGCCTACGTGACCTTTGACAAATCACTTACCATTTCTTGACCTTAACTCCCTCATCTATAAAATCACGGGTTTGTACTAAATGATCCCTAAGGCCCTTCTTGCTTGAAATCTATGATCCTCTGATTCTCTGAATCAAATACTCTGGAAACAGGAGATCAGAAGGAGAAAAGCAAAGCAAAGCAAACAGGAGAACAGATGTGAGGCACCAGCAACTGGGGAAGACACTTTGCAACCTAGACAGCTTTTCTGCCTCAGGCTCAAATCTTTTATATTGTTGCTATGGAGATAGGAATCCATCCCAAACTGGCCAGCCCGGCTCAGCAGGTAATTGGGAAAACATGTCAATGGTAGAAGATGTGAAGGCAGAATCAGGACCTGATGGCCCCTCTGTCTACCAGGAACCTCGAACTTATTCCATGACCTGAAACTTTTACATGACAGCTCAAAGCAAGACACACAGCCTTGCAAACTGGGGTTTGGGGGAGGGGCTGGGAATCAGCACCATGCATGAAGATTTCATTTTATTGTAGCCTAGCACTTGTAGCTAAACACATTTAAGTGAGTAATACCCTGAGATTTCAAATTTGATCTTTAACAAAATTTCCCCAGGCCTATCTTAGGCTTTAAGGTATTTAACCTTATTAACCCCATCCTCTCACGTTAGGCTCCTGGGGTATCTAGAAAAGAATCATGACACAGAACCTCCGCCCTTTCTCCATTTTCTGATTTGTGAACCATTCTCTTAGGCATTTGAGCAAAATCTCTTGCCTATACTACAGAGGATTGTAAGAGTGATATATCACTTTCAACCAATAAGGAGGTTTCATTGACTATCAAAAACACAGTGGAAATCAAACTGAAATTCAAGGCAGAGGACATGAACTCTCAAATGAGTTTTGCATCTTATTACATGTGAGCAAAACATATCTCCCACTCTCCAACTTCATTTCCTCTCCAGTAAAATGGAGTTGGATAAAATGACCTCTAAGTACCCTTACAGCTTTTAATTCTATGATCCTATGATTAGGCCAGGTCAGGGAATGTCTGACAATGTTTCGGCTCAACTAGTTTCATGAAGAGGGCAAGTGTCAGTTAACAATATAGGCATAATGGGAAGATCAGATTTCTGAAATATTGTTGTAGTGGAAGCCACATGACTTGACAGCTGCTAGAATATGGGAGAAAAGGGCAAAGGAAGACTCAAATGACTTCAAGATTTTTAATGTGGGTGACTATGGGCATTATGATGCTATTAATAAAAAGGACATTTTGGAGGAGGAGCCATTAAGGGGACAAGAAGATGAGCTTACCTTGGGATACATGGGGATCTTCTGAAGAAAAATCATATTATTATTTTAATAGATATAGAAAAAATTTGAATAAATACAAAACTCTTTATTAAAAAAGAAAACATAGGAATAAGTGAAGTTTTCTTTAAAATAAGGAGTATCTATCTATAAACGAGCAGACATCAGTAATGGGGATAAACTAGAAGGTTTTCCAACAAAATTAAGGGTCAAGGAAGTATTTTAATCATTTTAATTATTATTATTCAATATGCTGAAAATGCTAGCTATAGCAAAAAAAAGAACAAGAAAATAATTAAAGGAATGCACATAGTCAGAGGAAACAAAACTATCACTTTTTTTAATGATATGTTTTACTTATAGAACTGTGGAGAGTCAACTAAAAATAAAATCTCATCAAAATAATGAACAATTTCAGTAAAGTTGTAGGATATAAATTAAACCCATACAAATAATTATTATTTCTATATATTACCAACTAAACTCAGCAGGAAGAAATAGAAATAGAAATTCCATTTACAATAACTGCAGACAGTATAAAATCCTTGAGAGTCTATGTGCCAAGACACATACAAGAACTATATGAACACAATTACAAAACATTTTTCACACAAAGATAGATCTAAACGATTGGAGAAATATTAACTGTTCATGGGTAGGCCGATCCAATGTAATAAAAAATGATAATGCTATTTAAATAAATTACTCATGTGGTGCCATACTAGTCAAAATACAAAACAATTCTTTATAGAGCTAGAAGAAATAAAGTAAATTCATCTGCAATCAGAAAAGGTCCTTTTTGACATGGGCAATGCAGGAATTTGTTTTGCATGAATAAACATATTTGCAATACTTTCTGTTTCTCTTATCTTCTCAACGAATGGGGAAGAGGGAGGAGGGAGGTAGATAATTCAAAACAAAATATTTTTCTGCAAATGAATTGAAAAGAAAATAAATACAGTCAGAAGTTTTAAATGACAGATAAAAATCTAAAGGGAAAAATACTGCTGGAGATAGGGAAAGTAATATAACTTGGATACAGTTGTTTACTGTGCCTTTAACAATTTAAATACCATTTCTGCCTGCCTGGAGCCTTCTCTGATGCCCCGTTGGCCAGTTCTACCAGCCTGATTCCACATCTACTGGGTCCACAATGCCTCTGAAATATTTCTCAGTATGTAGTCTTCCTTGCTCCTCAGGAAGTTCTTTGATGTTACCCTTGGCATGACTATTCACTTCATCAAGTACTGATTTGTACTTATACCATGTTTAGGGCCATCCTAATGAATTGGTGTTTTGAGTTCCTTCATTTTCATTTTGACTGATCTGCCTTATGAATGGATATGTGTATGCAGTTGTCTTCCTCACCAGTGTTCAGAAAGTAAGGACCATGACCCTGCCAGTTGCCTAGTTAGATAGCTGCTAATTGTTGCAAGTCCTAGTAAAAACACAAAGGCTGCAAGAGAAATAAGAACAAGCAGATCAAAGCACTGTTCTTGGAGTTATATTTACTACAGCATTAATTAATTCATCCATTCATTTAAATAAACATTTATTGAGTGACTACTGTGGACAATCACCGTAGTATGTGCTTTGGGAATTCTGTTTTATCTAAGAAAGCTTCCTCCCCACCATGGGATTCAGAGTTACAAAGTTACAATCTAGCAGGGCTATATATATAGATATCTATATCTATATCTATATCTATATCTATATCTATATCTATATCTATATCTATATCTATATGCATATATATGTATATATGCACATATATATACATATACATATATACACATATATACACACATACATATATACATATATGTGTACATATACATATATATGTGTATATATATTTATATACATATATGTATATATACACATATATACAGATAGACATAGATATTGATATAAATATATATCTATAATATACACATATATACATATAAACCTATATATGTAATAGATAGATAGATAGATAGATAGATAGATAGATAGACAGATAGATAGATAGATAATGATAAGAGCATCAGAGAGCTATAAAGCAAAATGGAAACAAGTCTATGATTACCGTTATTTGCAACTGTGGCTATTAGAAAAGCTTAGAGAAACAGATCTTTGTGAGTTTGATTCCCAATAGAGTTATCATTATCTTTTTTAAAAAAATCTATTCCGAATAAGCAGGAAAGCAGACACTCAGAGCAAAATTTCTCAAAACATTTGCCACAAACAGGAAATTCTTTGTGACAAGACCTTGTGGCTAACCCCATCTGAGTAAAACCTGGATTTTAACTAAGCAGAGAATTGCCAAAGGCCAGGGGGAATGACTAAGGATGTTGTACCTGAGGGAAGGAAGAAAACTGGGGCAGGATGATAACATAGGGCAGCTATTGATTCCAAATTGCTCCAGAAATTCACCCTAGAGTGATGTTATTAATAATCACAATATAAATAGGACATTTTGATGTTCACAGCATACTCTGTTCATTATAACCTTTGGATCAAAAAGCAACCCTGGGAAGTAGACATTCTGAGTCTACATTTCTTAAGCACAATCATTGTGCTAAACATTAGGGATAGAAAGGCAAAACTAGTCCCACCCTCAAGAAGCTTACTTTTGAGTGAATGAAAATGCATTCAAAATAAAACAAAGTGAAACAAAAAACAACAAATTTTTGGATCAATATGATATACACTTTGTAAATTGAAAGCAATCACAGAGGGAAAGCACTTAGCAGATGAGAATCCCCAGGCTCAGAAAGGTTAAGTGACACATGTCCAGTAATAAGGCTTTGAAGTGAACAAGCCAGACTTGGTTAGGCTTGTGCAAGACAATAAGCCAGTCGTCCAAAAGGAGAGAGGCACCAAAATATCGAAGGGTAAACTTTGTCCCATTTTCTCAACAGCAATGGGAGAAGTGTCTGAGAATATTCTGCAAACATTAGTGAGAACATTTTAGACTGGCATGTTAACGTGAGTGTTGCTAAATCTGTGCAAAAGGAAGTGGTGATTACACGGAATCTATGTGGCTTTATCAAGAACAAGTGATACTGTACAAAACCAATTTCCATTTTTAGCAAGGTTACCAGATTAGCAGAGGAGGGAAATGACTTGGATAGAGTTTACTTAGATTTGACAAAGCTTTTGATAAAAATCTCTCAATATAGTTATAAATTAGATGTAAAGATATGGATTAAATGATGATATGGTTAGACAGAGTGAGAACACGTCAGAAGGTAGTACACCAAATATGCTTGCTATTCATTCACTACCAATGAGGTAAGGGGTCTCCACTGTAGTGCCCCAGGGATCTCTCCTTGACCTTGAGTTGTTTAACATTGGTTATCAATGACTAGGAAAATAGCATAAATAGTAGGCTTAGAAAATTGACTTGGGCACTTTTAGAATTGGACAGAATAACAGAAAGCACACCAAAAGAGAAAAATAGAGAAAGAGATAATGTAACAGAGGTATGGAGAGAGAAATAGAGATACACAGACATACAAAGGTGTATAGAGAAAAAGAGATATAGAAACATTTTGAGAGAGAGATACAAAGAGATAGAATGAAATTTATTAAAAAAAACTTGTAAAATATCTAGAAATCTACCTACCAAGACATATTTCTGTCATATATGTGTGTAGCAATAAAATATTTTGCCCAGAAATACAAAGAGAAATAATTGGAAAGCTGTTTATTACTTATGATTAGGTAATGGCAATATAATAACAATTGGTATAAAATAAGAAGTATAGATATAGATTCTACTGCTATTCCAAACTATTAAGTAGTAATTTGGCATAGCTAGAAAACATAACAAATTCATCTGAAAGAACAAAATAAAAAATTCAAGGGAAATATTGAAATAAAAAAATAGTCATGAAAAGAATCTGTTGATATATAGTCTGAAACTATCCTATAAGTTAATCAGTAAAACAACATGTTGTTCATTAAAAATAGGAAAAAATGATTGAGAATAGACTAGGTAAAACAGATCCAAAAGCAAGTAAATATAGTAGTATAATATTTGACACACCCAAGAATACCAACTAGAATGAAATCTAGCAGAGATTAAGTTTAGAATAATTTCTATCACCACGTAATAAAATCATCTCCAAACTGATAAATGACCTAAATATCTGGGGAAGCTAGGTGCCATAGTGGAAAAAAACTGGGTCTAGAGTCTGGAAGATGTGAATTTATATCAGTCATAGACACTTACTAGCATGTAATCCTGGGAAAGTTGCTTAATTTATCCCTCCCTCAGTTTCCTCTTCTATAAAATGGGGAAAATAAAAGCACTTCTCTCCCAGGGTTGTTGTGAGGATCAGAGGAAATAGTGTTTTAAAGTGTTTAGTGCTTTAGAATTAGGGGGCTATTGGTAGGACTATAAAGTACTTTGACAATTTTTGAAAAGGAAATCTAACTGCAGCAATTACATTATGTTCCTGTCTTTCCACAGCACCTCCAGCAATGGCCATCACCCTTTTTTTTTCATTTTAGCCAATCTGATTGGTGTGTACACACACAAACATACAAATACATGCACATATTTGCAAATTACATAAATATATTCTTAGCAAAATTTCAGTGTTTCATATAGTCTCTTTGGTTCTTTGTATTAAAATAATCATATTCATTAAGTGTATGACTTTAAGTTAAAAAATAAAAGAATAAAATGTCATCAATAGTAAAAAAATGGACAAGAATTCAAAATTTCATGTGAAGATGTCTTTTTTCTTGTTATGTCTGTTTTTGTTCTTTGGTCTTGTTTTATATTACTTATTTAAAGGCAGGCTGCATGACCATGTGAAAATGAAAGGGATACAACAGAATAGTAAATATATCACTTTGTAAGTATTCTTCGTCAGATTTTTAAAGTGAAAGAAAGATAATATAGTCTTTATTTCTTCTAAGTGACTCATAGGTCCTAATATACTCTTTACAACAAAGTTATGACTTCATAGATGTCTCCTGATCAGAACTGCTTTTAAATATCAAAAAATCACCAGCTTGACTTGGATCATAGAATCAAAGAGGGAATGTTATAGTCTGGAATTGTGTTGATAAGCTTTCACTCAGACAGAATTTCATGAGCTCTTGAAATGTTGGTCTCTACACTTCCACAGGGAACAAGCACGTTTACCAAAAGTCAGCTCTGTAAGCCAAACCCTTGGTTTTAGCCTTCCATGAAGCCTTATTTGGTCTTTCTTCAACTTCCATTTCTTCCATTACTTTTAACTGTGTTCTCTAGGGCCAAGCAGAAATGGATTAGTCCTCTGTTAAGTCTGATCCCCTGTTTCATTGGATGAGGGGATCTCCTGTTGAGGTACCCCTTCTACCAGTGCAAATACAACTCTCCTTTGTAACAGCCTTGAAGACATTCCTGGCCACTGAACTGGTAGTTGACTTGCCTGGGGCCATGCAATGCTTCTGTGGTAGAGGCAGGACTTGAATATAGGTCATCCTAACATGGAATCCAGTCTTATCCTTGCTATTCCTCTGTTTGTTCACCACCATTATAATTGGCAGGAATAATTAGTCAAAGCAGCAAACCAACATTAACTGAACACTTATGATTTCCTAGGTCTTGCCCTATGCAAAAGAACAAAAATAAAAGAAACAGCTTCTGACTTCACCTGGCTTTTTTTTTTGCTGATGGCAAAGAATGGGGCACAAAAGTAGATCATTGTGATAAAATGTAGAGAGTGATGGGGACAAAGGAGGGATACAGGTAAAGTGTATTGGGAGAATATGTGCAGCAAGTATCTAGTTTGGCTAAATGTAGATGGAGTTGGTATTGGGGTCAGGCAAGATGTTTTGGCCTTCCTGTGGCCCTAAGCTGGGCCATAATGGTAAGAATCATTCACATTTACACAACACTAAAGTATTTACAAAGGTTTTTTTTTTTTCATAATAAGTAGGTAAGATAAGGAAGACAAGAATCCCCTTTTATTGATGAGCAAACTGAGGTTCAAGGAAGGGAAACAGCTTGTTCAAAGTCAGTGAGCTCTGGAGTGATCAAATCAAGACTTTAAGCAAGGTCTTTTAATTCCAATCCAGTGTTTCTATTCTATCTTCTTATGTACATATTATATACATTCGAATAGAAGTTCTTGAGGACAGACCTTTTTTCTCTTTACATTCCAAGTGCTTAGCACGATGGTTGATTGACTGATGCCAGGATGGAGAAAGGCTAGGTCCAACATGGGTGATTATTATTATTATCATTGTTATTATAATTATAACTATTAATAATTAAAATTAGCTTTATATAATGCTTCAAGGTTTGCAAAATACTTTACAAATTTTATTGCATTTGATCCTTACAGTAACCCAGGGTAGGTGCTATTATTATCACCACTACAGATAAGGAAACTGAAACTGGGAGAAACAAAGTGATTTGGCCAGGATCACACAGATAGTAAGTGTCTGAACCACACTATTTGAACTCAGGTCTTCTTGACCCAAGCTTAGTTCAACACTGTCCATTGTGTCTGAGCTGACTGTTAAGAAGAATCATGTTTTAGTGGACAAAGTGCTATATTTAGAGTTAGGAAGCCCTGAGTTCAAATCTCACATGCTGTGTGACTCTGGTCACACTTCTCTGGGCCTCAGTTCTTCATTTGTAAAATAATATGGAGAGACTAAATGGCCTTTAAGGTCCATTACAACTTGAAATCTATGATTCTATTTCTTAAATTCCTTGTAAATCATCCTCGGTGTCCTGACATCATGGATGCTGGTCAAAACTTCATCTGTGATATATGGTACGAACTATTCCTGGCTTTCCTATCTCTTAGAATGGCTCATAAGATCACAGGATCATACATTTTTGAGCCAAAGTAGACTGTAGAGGCCATTTTGTCCAATGCCTTCTTTTACAGATGAGAAAATGGAGGCTCAAGGAGGTAAATTTTATGCCCACAGTCACGTGGGTAATAAGTGGCAGAGTCTATTTAAAAAAAGAACATAAGATAAGGGGTCATACATTTACAGCTGGAATGGGACCTTAAAATTCCTCTGGTCCTAGGCTTCTAATATTTGCCTGTTATCATATGGTTCTCTCCTCAAACAGAAAGAAAGCTCCTTGCTGTTTTTGTTTTGTTTTTGTTTGTTTGTATGTTTTTCTTCTTGGCATCTCCAGAGCTTGGCACAGTATTTGACACGTAGTAAGTGCTTAATTTATTTTAGTTATATTGGTTGAATGACAGTGTAGCCTCCTCTGATGGGCAGAGAGATGGGGGTAACTGGACCCAAAGTTAAAAAAATAGTAACAGGAACATCCTCTGACAACGAACCAAGCTGGCATTTCCCTACCAGCTACTGCTTATAAGGGGATGGCATGGCCTGCTTTAAATTAGCTACTCAATATGATAGCAATGATCATACCACCAACTAACATTTACATAATTCTGAAAGGTTTACAAAACATTTTACAAATTCTCATTTGATAGTCACAATAAGCCTTTGAGATGAAACTGAGGCTGAAAGATCAATTGCTCAGGTCAAACAACTAACACATAGTTGAGGCATTATTTGATGTCAGGTCTTTCTGTTTCCAAGTCCAGCAAAGAGAAAAAGTAGACTGATTGTTGATGAATCTGATATCCATAGATGGTCCTACTGGATAACACTAAACTTATTTTGTTTATTTAGTGTTTAGTTGTTGGTGTTATTATTATTATTGTTATTGTTTCCCTGCCCTCAACCCCAAAAATATTTTCTTTCTTAGGAGAGTTTTTTTTTTTCCTATACTGTTGGGTAAAACAGTATCCTCTTTTTTTCCTTCATAAAACTCAGATTTCTATGAGTCCACACCCAACCTTTTCCTTCATAAGCACCTCTATCTTGTGACCTTGGTTTTCTTTTAAACATGTCTTGTCTCAGAACCTTGGACAGCTCTCAAAAAAAACATCCTCCTGTTACCATACACAGACCTCTTCCTCCTTTCCTTTTGTTAGCAGAATATAACCCTGTTGCTCCAGAATCTGGAGTTATTTCTTTTTGTACTTTGTACTTTGCTAATTACATTCTGTAATCATTTCCCTCTGGGTATTTACTTTGGAGTTTGCATCCTCATAATCATACAAAACCATTCCCCACTACTACCCAATGTAGAGAGTCTTTAATATGGGCATATGGCAAGGCGCCACAATCTTAAAGGTTAAAGATCTTCCTGGATTATCCGCACTGGAGTTTGACTGATAAGAGGCAATAGAAATCTGCTTAACTTGCAATTGCTTATGTTTAATTACATGAGCAAATCCATTTGTTGAAGTACTGATCTCGAGTACTAGTTATGTTCAGGAACACTTGATGGGAATATTTAGTTCCAGTATATCCCCCATTGATACTTTAGAAGTACAAACTTATCTGATGAAATGGAATTTATTGTTGGGAATGATGTCAAATAAGAAAAATATTTTAAATGGGTAATACTAGGAACATTTATCTTCTTGGTCTTCCAGAAAACTAGAGGAGATTTTTTTAAAAATAACAATGAATAAGGAAAATTTAATGAAAAAAAATCTGTCTTTTTCTACCACTAACCTACCTCCCCATTTAGAGATGAAATTAGCACTTCCTCCCCACACCTCTTACCAGTGCATGATATGGGGGGTGCAATGGAATAATGGAAGGTTGCTCAGAGTCCACAAGATCTGGATTCAACTGCTGTCTCAAACATATACTCACTATGTCACCTCAGGCAAGTTGTTTAACTTTTCAGAGTTCTAAGAAACTTTCTGAGAATGTGCGCTGAGGAGAAAGTACTAACCTGAATTTCTACTGGGGGTTCCTCATTTTGGAGTTTTTTCTATTAATAAAATCAGAACAACAGTTTACCTTCTTACCAATTTTAATCTGTGCCAAGAAGAGTTGAGTGGTAGGAAGAAGTAGAGGTAATTTGTAATAGAATAGTATGACCAAGGGGAGCAGTTCTAGGCATAGAAAGAAACATCTAGCCCTAAATCCCTTTGTGAGTGGCAGGGAAATAGGGCCTTAGGAACCAACGGTGATGAGATCCTTGAGAAAGTGGCCTCTGGTTGCCCCCACTTGACAACGAGGACAAACGGAGAACAAAGAGAGGAAGCACATGGCAGCAATAGCTAAACATAAATAGCATCCCCCTCTTTGAATGTTAGCTCCCTTGGACAGTGCTAGTTATGGTTCTACACCTCTCCTCTCCACATGTTCTCCAAATGAATGACTTGAGAATTAAACCAAAGAAAAGATTATTCCCTAAGCCTGACAGGCATGCACAGCCCTGATGATTTTTTTTTTAACTTCTCAACAGCCTTTAAATGAGAACAGTGACTGGAAATCTGAATACTTTTGTTCCATGAAGTCAGAACAGAATGTCATTCATTCAAAGAAACATATACATATGTAGATAACTATATATGTACATATGTATGTAGTTATAAGGGATTATTTTCTAGAAGGTGGAGAAATGGGCGAAATTTAGATGGTATGAAAAACATAATAATGCAATCTATCTATCTATCTAGCTACCTATATCTATGATACCATCTTCAAACATTGAATTAAGTATTGGGAATCATACCCCATCTTCATCTAAATTCCTAAAAAAAAAAATTGACAACAATACCAATTGGCATTCGCATTATAAACAAAACCAAGAAATACATACATACATATGTACATACATGTACATGTATGTGAATGTATATATACATATACATATTAGAGTCATTTCTCTTCAGAGACTGATTCTAAGATTGGTGTTTTTAAACATCTTTACATATCATTTGTTGGGGGACATACATGGTGAATTTTCAAATTTTGCAGATAATTCTTTTAGGTTCTGAAGAATGAGGATTATAGAGATAAACCAAAGGGAATCATTAGGAATCTAGACAAGTGGAGATAATATTGGCAAATTATTTTTGAGCATGGCAAGTACACAGTAGTGCATTTAGAGATAAACATCCATCTTACATTGAAAAGGGAAAAACTTTGAGCAGTCAGTGAGTAGCAATGGAAGCATAATGTCCAGAATTAAGGAGGTGAAAATGTTGTTGTTCTCAGCCCTGGTCAGGCTATACATGCAGTATTGTATCTTATTTTAGTGCCATGTTTTAGGAAAGACATTGGCAAGCCCTAACACATTCGCAATGACCAGGATAGTGAGAAAATGTGAAAACTGGCAATAGATGGAAATGTTCATTAAAATGAGGAGATTTTGTTTAGAAAATTAAAAAAAAAAACTTGTCAGATATTTTGGTGCATCCTTGTAATTCTTTCCCCTAAGAGAGGCTCAAGCTGGTGCATCTTTCAAGCACAGCATGTCTGAGATACAATGCTCTAAGTCATTTGGGTATGACATTAAGTTGGGAATTGATATTTTGAGACCTTGAGAACAGAGGGATAGCAAATTACTTGAAGAAGGTTGAATTGATCCAAATTGGAAATGTGGTAGGTCAGAGCTCTGGAGTCAATCAGCAGTGGAAAATAACCTAAGACAGATATGGAGGCCCAGTCTTGGAAAAGGAAAAGAGAGAGGAAGGAAGGAAGGAAGGAAGGAAGGAAGGAAGGAAGGAAGGAAGGAAGAAAGGAAGGAAGAAAGGGAAAGGAGGGAGGGAGGAAGGACAGAGGAAATTTGAAAGAGAAGGGAAGGGAGTTTTGAAAGCAAAACAGTATGCTTAGTCTTCAAGTATATGACAGTCTCCTGTATGGAAAAAGAATTGTATTCATTTTGCTTGGCACCAGAGGGAAGAAATAGAGTAATGAGTGGAAATTACAGGGAGTCATATTTCAGCTTCATCAAAAGGAAGGCTTGAGAACAATGAGAACTATCCTCAAATGGAATGGCCTGTATCTTGAGGTCGCAGTCATGCCTCGAGCAGCAGCTGGATGAACACCTGCATTGGATGCTGGGGAACTGAGTCATTCTTCAGTCATGTACGGCACAAGATGACCTATGATGCTCCTCCCAATTCTATTATTCTTTGATTCAATAACTTTATTTTATGGATGATATTTTTGATGAATATTTTTGAGTAATGGGACAGCACGGTCAGAATTCTGCTTTCAGAGGAGGATTCTGACATTAATGTCCCCAAGAAGTAGTATAAGAAGTATATGTAAATGGTTTAAAAAATCCCTATTTTCATTGTCTCTGACTTGGGCTGATAGATAAGCCTTCTTAGTGGTCTCACCTCATTACATGATACAGTCTTGCTCAAGAAGTTTCCATGCCTCCCTCTTGCCTCCAGAATAAATTATAAACACCTATACTTGTCTTCACACTCCTAAAACTGAGTATTGAGACTGAAAATTAGTGAATGCTCAAGCAATTTACCTTTTTAACTGAAATGAATTAATAAAAGTTTGCATTTCAGTGCCATAAGAGACTCTTATGAAAAGCTAAGTTATAGTCAAAATTTGAGACTGTCATTATGGAGAATATGTTTATCCTTTGGGGTCATCTTGAAATCCATAACAGTGGATAAAATGGATTTTTTTTACCTAATTCAACTTGGCATTTCTTGGCATTTTCCTCCTGTCAATTTCCTCCTTATCTGGAGTTACACCACCAATTAAGATGTTCAGAAATAGTTAGAAACCTTATCATCACAAGTTCATGAAACCAGAGGATCTGAATTGTGTCACAGAGGGCACAGAATCAGAGAAGCACACATTTCCAGAGTAAAAAGGGTCCTTATGTTCCATCTAATCTAACTCAAGTCTCTTTTGGCCTGCCCACTGAAACAGAACAGACAAGTGGTGAGTAATCTAGACTCTACTTGAATCCTTCCAGTGTAGAAAAAAAGACAGTCTGTTCTGCCTACAAATGGCTCTGATATAAAGAATAAATTTTCCTCATTAAATGTCTACCCATTGACTCTGATTTTTCCCCATGAGTAGAATTAACAGGTCAGATTCTTTTTCCACATAAAAGCCCTTTGAAAGCTTAAGGAAACTACCCTCTCATTACCAACAAAATCATTTTGTCACCAGGCTAAACTGCCCTATTTGTTGTTGTTGTTGTTGTTGTTGTTGTTGTTGTTTTTGTTTGTTTCGTTTTCCCCATGTTATCTTGATATGTCATGGAATAAAGTCTTTCATCATTCTAAATGCTCTAATGTACATATGCCAAGTTACTGATGGGCTTCTTAAGTTACATTGCCCACAACTGAATGTTATTTCAGACGTGGTCCAAAAATCTTTTATAGAGAACCAAAGGACTTTAGCTTCTTTTTTCCCCAGAACTCTTGCCTTTTTTAATGAAGCCCAAAATCATATTGCATTTTAGGCTGTAACCAATCACTGTTGACTCATGTTGGCATTGAATTCTACTAAAAGTCTCAGGTCATAGAATCATGACATCATAGATTGAGAGCTGAAAGGAATATCACAATACATGGCTAAAATACTATTAATAGGAATATGGCTTATTGATTTAGAGCTAGAAAAGAATATACAAGTCGGTTCAACCCTTTCATTTTACAAATGATGTAACTGAGGAAGAATGGCTAAAAAACAAATCCAGTCTTATATAGATAATAAGTATCTGAATCAGGTTCAAATACAGCTAAAGTCAATCCAGACTCAAAGTCAATCATAGATCCCATGATCCATGACTTATCCCATGGGCTAAACTTATCCTATGAGTTTGGGGCTCTACATTCATTTATTTGAACCTGACTCTCTGAGGAGACAGACATATAGATGCAAGAGACCTCATCAGTCAATTAGCTCAACTCTTATATTTCCTAAATGAGGAAATTGAGTTTTAAATTTTAAAAAATGAATTCCCCCATTGCCATATGGGTTGTAAGTAGCAGTGCTTGGATTTGAACTCAAGTCCTCAAATACTAGATCCAGTTACCCTGAATAGCCCCAAGTCACACATTTTATTCTAGGTGATAACTAAATCACTCATAATTCAAACATGACCTTGTCCAGAAGCACATCAGAAAACCAGATTTTTTTTTAAATTTTCCACAAGAGATTTTACATGATCAATTGTGCCCTTTGCTTATTTGCTCCTTAGCATACATTTAATAGGACACAAATTCTTCCAGAAATACATAACAGCTAGAATCTTACAAAAAGGTCATTTGAGTGAATTTATATGTCATTTCTTAATGTCTGACTTCCTGAAGTGCTGGCATGGTTAAATATAGATCATGACCCTTAGGGCTTATTTTTCCTGTGGATACTTTTTCTAGTCATCTATGAGATCCGCAGTTGGACTTCCTATCCTCACACTCTTCAGTACCAAATCTTCTCCTTAAAAATAATCCATTGTTGAGAAAAGCAAGGGGGCAGAGCCAAGATGGCAGAGGAGTAAAACCAGTGACTTGCTTGAGTGCTCCCCCAAACCCCTCCAAATACCTATAAAAATGGCTCTAAACAAATTCTAAAGCAGCAGAACCCACAAAAAGACAGAGTGAAACACATTTCCAGCCTGAGACAACCTGGATGGTTGATCAGAAAGGTACATGGCACCAGGCTGGGAGAGGAGTGCAGTTCGGCGTGGGCGCGCAGGCCACAGCGACCCTGGAGCAGGCCTCAGAGGACTGAATTGCAGGTATCTGTGACAATTTCCAGACTTCTCAACACATGAACACCAAAGACAACTTAGAAATCCAGTAGGAAAAGTTTGTCTGCAGTGAGAGAGAATCACAGTCCCAGTATCAGTCATGGGGCAGCCCCAGGGTGGCAGCTGGAGCTTCTGGCCCACAGACTGAGGGGCAATCGAGTGGCTGATCAGAGGGGGATTGCAGGAATCTCTTTGCTGGTGTAGGATGCTCTTGCTTTGCCCATGCTTGGATCTGGGTTACAGTTCTGGGTGGTGATCCTGGGGGGAGGAGGAGCACTGGTGTGGTGGAGCTTGTAGTGGCAGTGGAGAGGAAATCCTCCTCAAATTTCCAAGACAGAAAAGAGTGCTTGTGATCACTCATAGACCAGAGCACAGGCCAGGAAAGGTGTAAACACCTTGCCCTTGATCATACCGCCTTGGAAGAACTGAAAATTTACAGGTCCCTAGAAGTATCTGTGAAAACAGTTGCAAAAAAAATCCCAAAGCTTGAGACAGTATATTCTCCACACTGGAAGCAGAACCCTATCTTAACAAAGAGTTTATAACTCAAGTAATTGACTGGGATCATGAGCAAGCATTGGAAAAAAAAGAGTCAGACTATAGAATCTGACTTTGGTGACAAAGAAGATCAAAACATACAACCAGAAGAAGACAGTAAAGTCAAAGCTCCTACATCCAAAGCTTCCAAGAAAAGTATGAATCAGTCCCAGGCCTTGAAAGAGCTCAAAAGGGATTTTGAGAAGCAAGTAAGAGAAGTAGAGGAAAAACTGGCAAGAGAAATGAAACTGATGCAAGAAAATCATGAAAAACAAGTCAACAGCTTGCTAAAGGAGACCCAAAAATATACTGAAGAAAATAACACCTTAAAAAATAACCTAACTCAAATGGCAAAAGAGGCCCAAAAAGTCAATGAGGAGAAGAAAGTCTTAAAAGGCAAAATTGGCCAAATGGAAAAGGAAGTCAAAAAGTTTACTGAAGAAAATACTGAATACTTCCTTAAAAATTAGAATGCAGCAATTGGAAGCTAGTGATTTTATGAGAAATCAAGACACTGTAAAACAAATCCAAAGGAATTAAAAAATAGAAAACAATGTGAAATATCTCATTGGAAAAACAACAACAACAACAACAACAACAACAACAACAACTGACCTGGAAAATAGATCCAGGAGAGAGAATTTAAAAATTATTGGACTATCTGAAAGCCATGATCAAAAAAAAAAGAGCCTAGACATGATCTTTCAAGAAATTATCAAGGAAAATTGCCCTGATATTTTATAACCAAGGGACAAAATGGAAATTGAAAGAATCCACTGATCATCTCCTGGAAGAGATCCCCAAAGGAAAACTCCTAGGAATATTGTAGCCAAATTCCAGAGTTCTTGGGTCAAGGAGCAAATATTGCAAACAGTCAGAAAGAAAAAATTCAAGTATTGTAGAAACATAATCAGGGTAACACAAGATTTAGCAGCTTCTACATTAAGGGAAAACAGGGCATGGAATATAATATTCTGCAGGACAAAGGAGATAGGATTACAACCAATAATCACCTACCAAGCAAAACTGAGCAGAATCCTTCAGGGGGAAAGTTGACATTCAGTGAAATAGAGGACTTTCAAGAATTCTTGATGAAAAAACCAGAGCTGAGTAGAAAATTTGACTTTCAGATGTAAGAGTCAAGAGAAACATGAAGAGGTAAACAGGAAGGAGAAATCATAAGAGACTTATTAAAGTTAAACTGTTTACATTTCTGCATGGAAAGATGATATTTGTAAGTCAAGAGTCTTTTGTCAGTATTAGAGTGGTTGGAGGGAAAAATATATATACATATACATATATATACATATATGTATAGATAGATAGATAGATAAATAGATAGATAGATAGATAGATAGAGGGCACAGGGTGAGTGGAAGATGAAAGGGTGATATATGGGGAATAAAGTTAAGGGGTGATAGAGGATTATATGGAGAGAAGGAAAAAGGGAGAGGTAGAATGAGATAAATTATCTCACATAAAACAGACAAGAAAAGGCTTTTACAGTGGAGGGAAAATGAGGGGAAGGTGAGAGGGAATGAGTGAATCTTATTCTCATCAGATTTGGCTTAAGAAGAGAATAACATACATACTCAATTGGGTATGGAAATCTATCTTACCCTACAGGAAAATAGGGAGGGAATGGGACAAGTGAGCAGGAGGATGACAGAGGGTAGGGCAGATTGGGGGAGAGCTTAATCAGAAGCAAACATTTCTAAGGAGGGACAGGGTCAAAAAAGAGAATAGAATAATTAGGGGTAGGATAGGATTAAGGGAAATATACTTAGTTTTCCACAATATGACCACTATGGAAGTGTTTTGTATAACTACACATGTATAACCTGTATTGACTTGCTTACCTTCTGAATGAGGGCACGTGGGGAGGGAGGAAGGGTGAAAATTTGGAACCCAAAGTTTTAAAAACAAAAGTTAAAAAAATGTTTTCACATGCAACTGGGAAATAAGATATACAGGAAATGGGGTATAGAAATTTATCCTGCCCTACAGGAAAATTGAAGGGGAAGGGGATAAGAGAAGAGGGAGAATGATGGAAGGGAGGGCAGATTAGAAGAAGGGGTATTCAGAATGCATGCCATCTTGGGATGGAGGGAGGGACAAGATGGGGAGAGAAAATTTGAAACTAAAAATCTTGTGGAAGTGAATGTTGAAAACTAAAAATAAATAAATTTTAAAAAATTCATTATTATCACACTCAATCTGTAACCTTTCTTGATGCTCTCAATTATCTTTAAGCCAGTCAGATCTACCTAGTAATCAATCTTCCTTCTCAAATAATTCAAAATTTCATTTCCTTCAGTCTAATGTCTTAGTACAAAAATCATAACCCTCTGAGTTGAGAGAAAGCTCAGAAAAGAGCTATTCCAATATATACCTGACCAAGAAAATGCTATACAATGTATTAAGTGAATGGTTATTCAGACTTAGCTCAGAGACATCCAGTAAGGGGTATCCCACTAATTTACCAAGGCAGTACATTACTTCTTGGAATAGTTCTATTATGAGGATTATTTTTTCATATATATTACACACACACACACACACACACACACACACACACACATATATATATATGTAAGAAAACAGTAATATAATTACATTTTGAACCTTAAAATGCAGAAAAAATTTCCTTACTCTTTGGTGATTTCAATATATACAGATCTTTACCATTTTTCAATAGAATATATATATATATCTATATCTATATCTATATCTATATATCCTACTATTATGCAAAATTCATGAAATGCCCTTTTCAACTTTGTGTAACAATTTCTGAATTTTCCAAAGCACAGTTCTAATTGTGTCACCCTCCTCACTAATTCTCACCTCAATTTCATGCCTACAGTAACTCTCTTTTACCTTTAAGATGAAATAGGAACTCCTATCTTTGGAACTTAAAACTCTTCACAAAATGCCCCCTTCTTAATGTTCCAATCTTGTTACTTCTTATGCTCCTTCATGTTTGCTCTCATCATCCTGGACTCCTTGCTGTTCTACCTATGATGATCCATCTGCCATCTCTGTTCCCCATGCATGAAATGCACTCATTCCTCCTCCACTCCTCTCTGTTCACATCTTTCGGTTCCTTCAAAGCTTAGCCACTATACCCCCATTTGCATAAAATCATTGCACATAAGTATCCCAATTTCCAGGGCTGTCCCTTCTCATATCATGTCCTATATTTCTAGCCTATATTTCTTTTGAACATAGTCTACGTATGCTTACATACATACCCATGGAGGCCAGGGATACTGAATCACAAAATACATGGCTGGAAGTAAGGTTCAAGAAGACGAGCAAATAGAGGGGATAAAGGTTGTAAAGCTTTTGGATGCCTAAGAGAGGATTTTAAATTTGATCCTGAAGGTTACAGAGAGTCATTGGATGTTATTGAATGTTAGGGTGACATAGGCAAACTTATCCTTTTTAAAAAAGATTTTGTTACATTTTCAGTTCCAAGTTTCTCCTCCCCTCCCTCCCATCCCTGCATTAGAGAAAGTCAACGTTTGATATAGATATATATGTGGAACAATACAAAATATGCTTCCGTTTATCAGTTCTTTCTCTGGAGGGAGATAGCATTTTCCTTCATAAGTCCTTTGTAGTTGATTTAAATATTCATATTACTTAGAATAGCTTAGTCATTCACGGTTAGTCTTTGAGCGATATTACTGTTACTATTCTCTTGGTTCTGCTCATTTCATTCTGCAATATTTCAAGCAAGTCTTTTTGCATTTTTCTAAAATCAACCTGCTCATCATTTCTTACAACACAGTAGTATTCCATCACAATCATATACCACCACAATGTATTCAGTCATTCCCCAATTGATGGGAATCCCCTCAGTCTTCAGTTCTTTGTTACCATAGAGGGAGCTGGTCAGACCTGTTCTTAAGGAAAAACAATAATAATCTGACATCCACGTGGAGGACAGACTAAAGCAGGGCAAGACAAGGCAGGAAGACTAATGAAAGAGCTATTGCCATAGTTCAGGCAAAAAGTGGTGAGGGACTGTGGCAAGTTTGTTGTTGTTTTAGAGAAAAGGAAGCATGTAAAAGAGATGATGTAAAGGTACAAATGATCAGACTTAGTAAGAGATTACCTATAAGAATGATAGTGAGGTGAAGATGAACCCTAAGTTGGAAGGCTGAGTGATTGGGAGGATGGTGGTAAAATTAAGAGTAATAGTTTTGTTTTGTTTGGGGGGAAAAAGGAGGATGATGAGTTCAGTATTGGACATAATGAGTTTAAGTTAAATGTGTTTGTGAGATATCCAGTTTGAGACAAACAATAGCCATTTGGACATGTAAGTCTGAAGGTTAACATAATGATTAAGATGGTATATATAGATGTGAAAATCATCAACATAAAGAGAATTGAATCCATAAGAGGAAAGATCACCAAAAGAAATGGTGTAGAGGGAGAAGAGGGCCAAGATGGAGCCTTAGGGGACAATTACCATTACTGGGCATAAAGATCTAGTAAAGGAAGGTGAGGAGTGGTTACATAGTTAAAAGGATAGCTAAGATTAATGTCACTGGTACCTAGAGAAGAAATTATCAAGGGGGAGAGTATGATTGACAGAGTCAAATACTACATTGATTTGGGTAGTTCCTCAACCCCAAGTGCCTATTTGAATTATCTACAACCCCTAATCCATGTTGTCCTTTGTCACTTTTCCTGAAGGTTTCCATAAGTAGTAACTGGTAGTGTTAAAATTAACTTTTGTTCTCCATAAAGAGGCTTCACACTTTCCATGCAGTTCATTACAACTCCTAATAGGTAGCAACAGTAAATATTTTTTTTTTTCCCAGAGGAAAAGCATACCTGTTGGTAAACTAGGATATGGGATAATTTTAGAATGTTTGTCCTATGGCCACATTACAGTTCAAACAGTGGTTCAGGGCAGTGTCACCACTCTGAACTCTCTCTTCTGAAATGACATTCCTGACAAACTTTGGCCTGTCATGAAAGGTTTTCCAGCAGTGAATAACATCTCTATGCTAGTCTCCATGGAGACAGTCGTTGAGGATGGGTAAACTCCATTTTATGATCTCCTCTTATCTACCAATAGCTATGTGTTACCTTTTGTGTCCATGTCAACATTTCTCACAGGTCCAAGCATTTGACAAACAAGCCACTACCTCCTAATTCTTCCTTGACTTCAATGTTTCTCTGGGGACAACTGGAAAGGACTATTCACATTACCCAGCAGTTAGAACAGGAGATACCAAGCATATTCTTTTTTACATTAGATAAAAATGTAGATGGACAGGGGGCAGGAAATAATCCCTCTCAGATATGTTTTGAGGTGGCTTTTTTTTTACTTTTCTCTTGTATTTTATTTAAGGTATATAATTTTAAATATGAAATGGAATGCACAGATCATTTGAAAGTTGGTAGGATTAATAATGTCTAGAACAAATTATAGCTAAGAAGAAAGCCCCATTTCAATATACACTACAAAAAACTATTTAACTTTTGCTTGAAGTCCTTCAAAGAAGCTTCTATTTCTCCTGATGGCAACCTATTCCACTTTACATAGATCAAATTGTGAGGTATTTTTCCTTGAATAAAGATTAAATTTACCTTTTTGCAATTTCTTGCCTGGAATTTTTGGATCACGGAACCAATTCAGAATCATAAACTTAAAAGGACCACAAAGGTCCTCTTTTTTCAATCATTTCGTTTTACAGATGAAGAAATTTAGGCCCAGGAAGGGTAAAGGCATTGTGCAATTTCACACATGCAATTAGCTTCAGAGGCATAATTTGAATCAAGGTCTTCTGTGTCCACATCCATTGTCCTTTGCACTGTGCCATGTTTTCTCCTCTTTTGGGTAATAGCCCTCAATATATTTGAAATTGGACACCATGTTTCCTATTACCCCCCCCAAGACTTCTCTTCTCCAAGCTCAAAATTCCTAGTTTTTTTTTAATTTTGTTTTTTTTTTCATCCAGCATTCTGGCCCCATCCCTTCATTTTATAAGAAAACTGATATCCAGAGAGTTTAAGTAGATACTCAGCATCATAGAATTACAAAATAGTCAAGTTGGAGGGAGAAGGAATGAACTTCCAGTTGACTGTAATTTTCATTTTATCCCACTATAATCATTGCTAGTTCTAAACTCCAAATATGTTGGAAGGAAAGGAGAAAAATAATTAAACAGACTTGGAGAACAATCTTCTTACCATTGATCAGTGTAGAGTGCTCCTGATAACCACTACTGAGACAAAACTCATCATCTCTCTCCTAAAACGACTATGTTTTACTAGGACCAGCTATTTATGAAGAAGGCAAAAAAGAAAAGCTATTATTTCTGCAATGTGCTTCCTATTTGCCAAGTTACTGTCAGTTCAGAAAAGGATTGATTTCAGGAAAACATATCTACACCATTCCAAAGTATAAGCATTTGAAAGGGGTTGGCTGAGAAATTGACAAGGGGCATGAGGAAGAAGGGCTTAGGGGAAAGAGTTAGGAGTGAACATTCTACGCTGAGTGCCACACATATATTTCATGGTTGGTTTTACTTTCCTAATGGAGCTTTAGTACAACTGTATATTCTCATAGTGGTAGCCATTTCTCTCCAGGAAGATCCCTAGTTTCCTGCCCATTAAAAACAAACCAAAAAAAAAAAAGAAAAGAAAATGAACAATTGTAAGAGTGCTAAATCATAGACATTTTACTGTGTGCAAATGTGTAAATGGAATGGACAGTTCACTGTTCTTTGAGTAAAAACAACTTGATAGTCCTACTTATTAGTTCAATGCCCATCCAATCCTGTCCAAAAGCCCTTAACTACATGCAAAGAATTGTGTTAGCTACCAGCGGTAAGAAAGACAAAATAATAATAGGTCCTGCCCTCAAGAAGCTTACATTCACATGGACATATAATTTAATATCTCTGAGTCTCAATTTCTTCATCTATAAAATGACGATAATAATACTTATCTATCTAAATTTCAAGCCTTGTGAGGGGGAATTATATACATATATATGTATATATGTATATGTGAAAGTTTATTTCTATTTATAGTTCCATGTTAAATAATTGAGACCAATAGCAATTTTGATATTGGCTTACTTTGTCACAGCAATGTTCATTCTTGTGCAATTCTATTGACTCTAGGCTGATTCAGAATATCTGACCTTAAGAACATGAAATTATATTGAGCTGTTTTCCCCATCTCTGCTTAGTTTTTTTTGTCAGTTTAGTACTAGTTTAAATGTCATACACATGTGTTTCTTTGTTCTCTTTTCTGTGTTTTTAATTCTGTAGATTTTTAGAATGGATTTTTTTAATAAAAATATATGCAAGTATTATAGGTCTTAAAAAGCACAGTTCAGTAATTGTTAGAGATGTATTGGTGTTGATTTGGAGAAGTACATCTTACAAAGTTGAAACAAACTTAGCATGAAATGGGATCAGTTGCACTAAAGGAAGAGGAAAGTAAGGTCATAAACCAAAACCATGCCAAGAAATGACAAAATATTGGTAATTGGCATTCTTTAATCTTAAGGGTCTGGTGCTGGTTCTTGACACCCAACACATCAAAGCAATGTGATGGGCCAGAGGGTATAGGGTTACTCAAGGAACCCGAGACTGTTGGGAAGCTAGATGTGGAATGAAATCTAGTCAAAGGACAAAAATTTCCGACTGGCCTATGCCACATAATACCTGTGTGATCTTGTGCAAGTAATTTGAACTTTTTAGAGTCATTTTTAAAAAGACTCTATAGCTACTGAATCTCTAATATCTTTTCTGACTCCCTTTCCCTCTCTCTCTCCTCTCTCAATCTCTCCTTTCTTCCTCTCTCTCTCCCTTTCCTCCTCTTCTCTATCTCTCTTTCTGTTTTCTAAGTCTCTCTCATTTCTTTCTGTGTTTGCACATACATAGGTAAGTTTCATTCCATTATGATGAAACTTATTTGTTTCATCATACATTTTATAGAATCTTCACTTTTATAATAATGGTTTATTTGTGTCTGAATAAGCAGTCAGAGTTTAACATGCTTTTTGTTTTGTGTTACCAGAAAAAGAACAGCACTCTTCTTGTCAGGCAAACACAAATGCACAAATGAATAACATATATGCTTGGAAAAAAGAAATCCTGGATTTTTTCCATCTCTTTACTGTAAATTTGTATGGGGACTGAATGAAGCCCCAAGAGCAAGTGCCTAGGACACATCTTATTAGAAAAGCAAAAGAAAAAAAAAAGAATTCAGTTAATAAGTAGAGCCCCACAATCCTGGTCACTACTGCCAACAGCTTAAATAGGAGCTTTCATCTGCCCATTGTGTCTTGTATCACAGTGGGGCCTCCAATCAGGGGGCAACTGTTCCCACCATATGTGACCTGCCAATGAGGTGCAGAAGCAGAGGGCAGACTAAGGAGAAGAAACGAGCAGAACATCAAGTTCATTATCCCTATAACTTCACACTAAACTCAGAGTAATTTGATTTTGGATAGGATTTAAAAGCCATATAATAAAAAATAAAAGAGTACAAAAATGCAGAAGGATATGCATAAATCAAAAGAAATGCAACTATTTAATCCAGTGAGCCTTACTTGTAGGTGGAGTGATGGAAACACTGGGTTGAATATTTACTTTGAAAAGGATCTGGAGGCTACATATTTTCTCTCCAATTAATAGTCTAAATCTTCCTCTCATGAACCAACCCACACACACACACACACACACACACACACACACACACACACACACACATATTGGTACATATGTATATCTTATTCAAAATACAGAAGGAATACTCCCTCAATAAATACCTAGAGAATAGTTCTATTTTTTCAGAAGTTAATAAAATGAAGACACTACCTCCTAGAGTGTTTTATAAAGTTATACTCAAACTACATAGACATATGCAAATACATACGTATACATGACACAGATATGTATACATCCATATGTATATTTACTTTGTGATTCAGTTGTTTCAGAAATGTCCAACTCTTTGTGAACTCATTTGAGGATTTCTTGACAAAGATACTGGAGTGGTTTGCCACTTCCCTTTCCAGCTCACTTTACAGATGAGGAAACTAAGGCAAACAGTGTTAAGTGACTTGCCCAGGGTCGCAAAATTAGTAAGTGTATCAGGGCAGATTTGATCTCATGAAGACAAATCTTCCTGACTCTAGGCCTGGTACACTATCTATTGCATCACCTAGCTGCCCTACTTCAAAGGATAATGTGACTCTAATACTAACCTTCTCTCCGCCATGCCATGTTGCTTCATCGTATCATTTTGATGTTCTCAGTAATCACTGGAGGCAGCTCAAGCATCTGCCCTTCCTCAAGGAATGGCTAAGAAAACTGAGGCACATAGGAGCAAAGTCCAGACTTCCACAGTGAGGGAATGAAAGAAGGCAGAACTGAGGTAATTCCCTGTGACCAGTCTCAGGTTCTACCCATCAGATCACACTAAATGCTTCATCATGGTGTCAACACTGCAGGGGTCCCACATTGTTCATCATCTGCATCAGCAGTAGGTTGACAAGGGCACAAGATGACTGGCAGGGTTTCTGGACCACCCCTGGGGACCTACAATCTCTCTGGGCATGCAGATGTCTTTGCCCAGACTCCAGGGGTTCTCTGATTCCCTTTATTAGGGAATATAAGATCCACAAAGACCACAGCATGAATCCAAGCATTAGAAATTGTTTGTCATTGTGTTTTCATAGAGATGTGGCAAAATCAGAAAGCGTAATAGTCACAATACTACTAACAGTAACTTCAATGATCAGAGGATTGGAGAGGACAGGAAGACTTGTGGTGTAAAAAGACCCTGGGGAAATCAACAAGAAGAAACAAGCAATGAAAAGCCAGGGTGCTTCAACCTAGCAAGTCAAAAACCAAGAAGGTCATGAAAGATGATCTATTAGAGTGGGCATGAGCTGGCTTGCTATGCTAGAGCCAGGCCAGCTTCTTCTTCCCTCGGGGTTCTGGGGTTACTAGGTGATTCCCAAAAGCTTCTCCATGAGGAATTATATCCACCAAGGGAGATTGGGCTCTTTGTCCAGTGGTCTGTCACACTAAGAAAACATAAAAAATAGAAACACTGTGAGTCAAGTTCCCTAAATCCTCAATTGTGGCTGGGACAAAGTACTCAGTGACAGCAAATTCCCTTGGTGGAAGAACTTAAAAGATGTCATCAGGTTGGGCAAGCTGGTAGGCAATGGAATCCTCACCCACATTGGCCCCTGGGCATGGTAACCCAGGGACACAGAAAGTGGTTGGAGCAGAGGCAATGTGAGGGTGGGCTGATAAAACTGAGAACGAATGGTCTGAAGTAGGGGAGCTGCCTCAGGGCCATAATAACAATTTGCAATTTGTGAAAGGCTGGCATATGGTAGAAAAAATGAGACTCGTTTTGCTTGGCCCCAGATGGCTATTTGAGAACTTAGGAATAGAAGTTGCGAAAAAGCATATTTACATTTAACTTAAGAATTTCTGAACAACAAGGAGTATAAAGAAGTAGAATGTCACCTTCAGAGGTAACAATAATAGAAATAACACCGAGGTCTATGATCTTACTCATGCAGGGATAGACAAGGTGAGGTAAATTCTTCTACCAATTCAGGTTAGCACATTTCTTCATCTGTTGGCTTTAAAGAGTTGCCTAGAGGGGAAGTTTTCTGGATTCTTGGGACCCAAGATGGTGGAGGGAAAGCAGTGACTTGCTGGAGCTCTCCCCCCAAACCCCTCCAAATACCTATAAAAATGGCTCTAAACAAATTCTAAATCAGCAGAACCCACAAAAAGACAGAGTGAAACAAGTTTCCAGCCAAAGACAGGCCGGATGGTTGATCTGAAAGGTATATCGCACCGGGCGGGGAGAGGAGCGCAGTTCAGTGTGGGAGCGCAGGCTGTAGCGACTCTGGAGCAGGCCTCAGAGGGCTGAATCGCGGGCAGCTGTGGCAGTTTCCAGACTTCTCAACCCATGAACACCAAAGACAACTTGGAAGGTCAGTGGGAAAAGTCTGTGACTGAGGTGAGAGAAGGAGCTAGGTCTCAGCCACCCCCGGGGACCATGGCTGTTTCCTGAGCTTCCAGCCCACAGACTGAGGGGGAATCAAGTGCCTGATCAGAAGGGGATTGAAGGGATCTCTTTGCAAGTGCTGAGACAGGAATCTCTTGCTCTGCCTGTGCTTGGATCTGGGTCACAGTTCTGAGGGGCAGTCCTGGGGCAAGGAGGAATGCTGGTGTGGTGAATCTTCTTGTGGCAGTGGAGAGAAAACACCTCTCCCCTTATCGTAGCACCTTGGAAGAACTGAAAATTTTCAGGTCCCTAGAAGTATCTCTGAAAACAGCTGTACAAACCCCTGAAACTTGGGACAGTACATTCTCCACATTGGAAGCAGACTTTTGCCTTAACAGAGTTTAAAACTCAAATAATTGGCCAGAATCATGAGTAAGCAGCACAAAAAGAGTCAGACTATATTATCTTACTTTGGTGACAAAGAAAATCAAAACATACAACCAGAAAAAGACAACAAAGCCAAAGCTCCTACATCCAAAGTCTCTAAGAAGAATATGAATCAGTCCCAGGCCTTGGAAGAACTCAAAAGGGATTTTGAGAAGCAAGTAAGAGAAACAGGAAAAACTGAGAGTTTTGCAAGAAAATCATGAAAAACAAGTTGACAAGAGACCCAAAAACATACTGAAGAAAATAATACCTTAAAAAACAGCCTAACCCAAATGGCAAAAGAGGTCCAAAAAGCCAATGAGGAGAAGAATTCTCTAAAGAGCAAAATTGGCCGTATGGAAAAGGAAGTTCAAAAGCTTACTGAAGAAAATATTTCCTCAAAAATTAGAATAGAGCAATTGGAAGCTAGTGACTTCATGAGAAATCAAGACAGTGTAAAACAAATCCAAAAGAATGAAAAATTAGAAAACAATGTGAAATATCTCATTGGAAAAACAACTGACCTGGAAAATAGATCCAGGAGAGAGAATTTAAAAATTATTGGACTATCTGAAAGCCATGATCAGGAAAAGAGCCTAGACATCATCTTTCAAGAAATAATCCAGGAAAACTGCCCTGATATTTTAGAATCAGAGGGCCAAATAGAAATTGAAAGAATCCACCAATCTCCTCCTGAAAGAGATCATCAAAGGAAAACTCCTAGGATTATTGTAGCCCAATTTCAGAGTTCCCAGGTCAAGGGGAAAATATTACAAGCAGCCAGAAAGAAACAATTCAAGTATTGTGGAAACACAATTAGGATAACACAAGATTTAGCTGCTTCTACATTAAGGGATCACAGCACATGGAATATAATATTCTAGAGGGCAAAGGAGATAGGATTACAGCCAATAATCATTTACCCAGCAAAACTGAGTATAATCCTGCAGGGGAAAAAGTGGTCATTCAGTGAAATAGAGGACTTTTGGGCATTCTTGATGAAAAGACCAGAGCTGAATAGAAAATTTATTTTTCAAATACAAGACTCAAGTGGAACATGAAGAGGGGAGGAGATGGATGTTCAATGAAAAAGGGGACTTCCATACCTTCCTGATAAAAAGACCAGAGCTTAACAGAAAATTTGATCTTCAAATACAAGAGTCAAGATGGACATAAAAAGGCAAATGTGACAGAAAGATACAATATGTTGCTAATTAGGGCAGACTGTTTACATCCCTACAAGGGAAGATGACACTTGTAACTCTTGAGAACTGTATTGTTATTACACCATGTTTAAGGGGTATACATAAAGGGGGTCGGCATAAATTGACTTTGATAAAATGATGAAAAAAAATCTAATCAAGTGGGTTAAATGGATCCAAGTAAGTGAATTAATCTGATCTAACTAAGAAAATGTACTGAGAGAATAGGAAAGGAGGAGGCAGAAAAGGGTAAATTACCATCACAGGAAAAGGCACAAAACCCTATTACAGCAGAGGGAAAGAAGGGAGGGAGATGAGCATTGTTTGAACCTTACTCTTATCAGATTTGACTCAAAAAGGGAACATAATCAGTCAGGCATAGAAATCTAACATGCCCTATAGGCAGTAGGAGTGAAAAGGGGAAAGAAAAGGGAGGGGGTTAATAAAAGAGAAGTGGGACTGAGGGAGGTGGTAGTCAAAAGCAAAACATTAGTGAGGAGGGAAAAGGAGAAAGGAGAAAGAAAAGCATAAACAGGGGAGGGGGGAAGGATGGAGAGAAAGACACAGATAGTAATAATTGTGAATGTGATATGTAAATGTAATGGAATACTATTGTGCTATAAGAAATGATGAACAGGCAGACTTCAGATATACCCGGAAAGACTTGTATGATTTGATGCTGAATGAAGTGAGCAGAACCAGGAGATTGTTGTACCCAGTGACAGCCACATTGAGTGATGACTGACTTTGATAGACTTAACCCCTCTCAGCAATACAAGGATCTAAGACATCTTCAAAAGCCTTATGATGGAAAATGCTATCCACATCTAAAGAAAGAACTATGGAGTTTGAATACAGATCAAAGCATACTATTTGCAATTTTTTCTTCTGTTATGCTTTATTTCCTCTTTCTGGTGGTTCTTCCTATTAGTTCTAATTCTTACTTACAACATGACGAATGTGAAAATATGTTTAATAGGAATGTACATGTTTAGTCTGTATTAGATTATATGCCATCTTGGGGTTGGAGGTAGGGAGGGAGGGGGAGAAAAATTTAAAACAAAAAAAAAACAAAAAAAAATAAAGAGTTGCCTAGAGCAGTGATGTCAAGCTCAAATAGAAACATGGGGCCACTAAAATTTACATAAGGATCCATTTGGGCTACATTTTCAATTAGAAAACTACTTGTTAACATTGTCTATATTTTATTATATTTTCATCTATTTTCTTAAATATTTTCCAATTATAATTTAATCTGTTTCAGGCCATACTAGGGAGTGTTGTGGGAATATCCAGCCCCCCGGGTTTTTAACATCTTTGTCCTATAACACTAAGAGGCTGAGTGATTTACTCATGGTAACAGAGCAAGTATGTGTCAGAGGTGGGACCTCAATCTACCCCTTTCTCTCTCCAGCTCACATTGTACCATACCGCATCCAAAAAATGTAGCTAAAAGTTCTATAGCACTTTAAAATTCACTAGATGTTTTACATGTGTTATATCTTTTGATCTTTCTTGAGTCTCTTGAAATGAAGTTGAGAAGATAACTTTTGGGGTTGGCTAGAGTGGGATGTTTTTGGGAATAGAGGCACAATTATGTAACTGCTATGTTCCTGACTAACCTTCACATTCAATAATTCTATCAACTCATCAGGAATGATTTCAGTCCACAGCATAGGATCTCAAGTGAGATGAGTGAAAACAATGCTGACTAGCTTGACTGAGGGACTGAATAAGTAGAACCACTTAAGAAATGGGAGAAAAATTTCAGGCTTCATTACACAGACCACTATGTCTGAAAAGTATGCTTTGTACTATTCACATGATCAACCAATCAACCAGTTAACAAATGATCAAATATCCATTATGTGTCAGGCACTCTGCATGATGCAGGGAATACAAAAAAGAGTTAGATCACCCTTCCTTCAGAGAACTTATCATCTACTAGGGAAGATGACAGAGAACAGCCACACACTTTCTCTTTTATGTAACAATTTATGGTTCTCTTACCAACTGTTTTGAAGGCACATGTGTACAAGGTATTTGCCTATTTAAATTCTTTTAAACCTGAGTTGACAAGAAAGATGAGGGAGATTTAATCTATTCTAATTTTCCATAAACTTCAAGAAACTTATTACTCCCAACAGGTAAAATGAGTAGGAAATAAAATTGAAATCACTATTGAATGATAAAAACTTGAACAACTACTAAGAAATAAGTGTGTCAAACCCGAGGAATCCAGAGAATCATGGGATGTCTGTTATAAAATGATAGAGGGGAAAAAAAAGTAAAACATGAAAAGCATTATATTCAGAGGAACTCATCCAATCTAACCAATACCTAAAATATAAACCTTGTCTACAACATATCCAAGCAAATGGCCATCTAGTTCCTGCTTGAAGACTTCCCGTGAAAGAGAATGAACTCCTCCTAACATAGCCTAATACACTTTCATTAAGATCCAATTCTCTGCATTCTATTTCCATATATTGAGCCTATATTTTCTTACCTGTAACTTTGACTGTCAAACTTGATGGAGATGTTCTGGTCACATGTTGAGACTAAGGGGTAACAAATAAAGCGTCTTTGGGTGGTACAGAGATATATGACATTAAATGAAAAAGAACAGTGCCTCTAATACATTGAAAAGATACTTGTGGAGAATTAGTGGGGAAAAATACAGACAAGAATGAGATTGGATGAGAATGTACATATGAGCTGTAATATGCATGAGTTCAGGAAGAAATCCTACCCGTGGGACAAATCCTGGATCTGGGCTACCATGAAAGCAGGGATGTTAGAGCAATATTTTGAAAGCAAAGGAGCTGGGGTTGAATCCAAGAATAACTTACCCAGCAAAGTTGAGTATAATCCCAAAAGAAAAAAAATTGGTTAGTTGATGAACTGAAAGACTTTCAGGTATTTGGAACAAAAAGATCAGAAGTTAATGGGAAATTTGATATAAAAGATCCAGAAGAAATAGAGGAAAGCATTAGACTAATTATAAGGCACTCATTAAAGCCAAACTGTTTTTATTTATGATAAACATAAATGTTATCAAATATTCTTAAAACTGTCATCATTACTATGGTATTTTGAAAGAAAGGTTGGGGTTGAGTTAAGTAGTTGGGGTGATTCTAAAGAAACAAAATTGGGTAGGAAAAGGTTAAAAAAAGTACCTATTCTCATTAAAAGGGGCATAAAAGGAAGAAGTAATACAGAAAAACCAGGGGGTGTGGAGGGCTGGTAATGTTGGAAATTTACTCTCACCTGGGTTGAAGAGGAAACATCATACACAGCTGGAGTGGTCTTCTGAACTTCTAAAGAGGTGAGAAAACTGGGGTACATGGTCAGGGAGGGACTTTTAGAGAGGTGGGTATAATAAGGAATAAGAGGATAAACTTATAGGGATATGATTAAAAGAAAGGCTGAGAAGGAAAATGGTGTATAAAAATAAGATGGAGGGAAATTCACAAATAGTAGATATAACTTTTAATGTGAATGGGATGAACTCATCCATAAAACATAAACAGAAAGCAGAATGGATTAAAAATCAGAATACAACAATGTGTTGTCTACAAGAAATGCATTTTAAAATGATAGAATTAAAAGAAAATATTGACATAGAATTTTTATGCTTCAGTTGATGTAAAAGAGACAGGGATAGCAATTACGATACCAGACAAAGTTATGGCTAAAATAATTTAATTAAAAGAGATAAACAGGGTAGCAACATTTTGATAAAAGGTACCATAGAGAATGAAGCAATATCAATACTGAACCTGCATGAGCCAAATATTAAAGCATCTCAATTTTTAAGAGTTAAATGAATTACAGGTGGAGATAGTAGCACTAAAATAGTAAGGGGATTTAATTTTCCCCTCTCAGAAATAGATAAATCTAACCAAAAAGTAAATAAATAAGAAAGCAGTTGAGGAAGTGAATGAAATTTTAGAAAAGCTAGATATGATAGATATTTGGATAGAACTGAATGGAAATAGAAAAGAATACACCTTTTTCCCAACAGTTCATAGTACATTTACAAAGGTTGACCACATATTAGTATGTAAAAATTTTATAGATACAAGTAGAAGAATTAAAAGTATCCTTTTCAGGTCATAATGAAATAAAATTATATTTAATGAGGAACCAAGGAAACATACATTAAACATTAATGGGCAATTAAACATAGCAATCTTAAAGAATTAGTCAGTTAAAGAACAAACCATATTAACAATCAATAATTTCATTAAAGAAAATGACAAGAACAAGACAACGTATCAAAACCTATGTAATACAGAAAAACAGTGATCAGAGGAAAAGCTATATCTCTAAATACCTACATTAATACATTAATAAAATACAGAAAGAGTAGATTATTGAATTGGGTACTTAATTTTTAAAAAAATTCTAGAAAAATAACAAATTAAAAATCCCCAATTAAACACCAAATTGGAAATCCTAAAAAAAAAAGTTTGTTAGACTGTTGAAGAATTTCAAAACAAAAGGCAGCATGAACTAAAGTTAAAAAAAAAAAAACACCTTCAAATTTTGCTTCAGGAATTTCAGCTGTATTACCCTGGCAATGTAGTTAACCTACCAGTGCCTTGGTTTTCTTATCATTAAAATGATAGCAACCAAGATATCAGAGGAGAGACATGAATTCAACTGAAGTTTCCCAAATTCCTTTCCAAACAACATAAAAATAACACCTCAAATAAATTTCTGGAGGAGAGCTAAGAAAGGGTCTAGTTCACAGGCTCCTAAAATGGGTGATACTTTCCCATGAGGGTGTTGGAACAGTCTCAAGTGGAGGGGAGTAAGTAGTAGCCTCAGATGCAATTGGGGCTTTGAATAAAATATAGGAACTGTGGAAGCATAAGGAAAGAAGAGAAAAGAAGAAAATTTTGAAAAACTTTCTACATTTTTCATCTCTTTTGTGACAGAGTTAAAGTAATAGTGATTTCATTACCTTCTTCAGTGAGCTTTTGGACCTCCTTTTCCATTTGACCAATTCTTTATTTTAAGACATTCTTCTCCTCTTTGCCTTTGTGGACCTCTTTTGCCCTTTGGTCTACTCTATTTTTTAAGGAGTTATTTTCTTCAGTATTTTTTGGGTCTCCTTTAGCAAGCTGTTGACTCATTTTTCATGATTTTCCTGCATCTTTCTCATTTCTCTTCCCAATTTTTCCTCTACTTCTCTTGGTTGATTTTCAAAATCCTTTTTGATCTTTTCTATGGCCTGAGACCAATTCATTTTTTCTTCTTGGAGGCTTTGGATGAAGGACCTTTGACTTTGTTGTCTTCTTTTGATTGTATGCTTTGATCTTCTTTCTCACCAAAGTAAGATTTTATACTCTGAGGTTTTTCTGTTGTTTGCTCATTTTCCCAGACAATTAAGTGACTTTTTAACTCTTTGTTAGTAGAGCTCTGATTCCACTGTGGAGGATGTTCTGTCCCAAGCTTCAAGGGTTTTGTGCAGATGTTTTCAGAGATACTTCAAGGGACCTGTAAGTTTTAAGTTCTTTTATGATGGTATGATCTAAAGAGAGGTGTTTGCTCCTCTCCTGTCCTATGCTCTGGTCTGTGAATGACCACTAGCACCCTTTTCTGCCCTGGAATTGCAAGGAGGGTCCCTTCTTCACTGTTGCACAAGCTCTGCTATGCCAGTGATCTGTCTCATCCCAAAACTGTCACCCAGGCCTGCCACCCAGATCCAAGTATGGGAAAAGCAACAGAATCCTGCTTCAGTGCCAGTAAGGAGACCCCTGTGACCTGCTTCTGATTAGTTGATCACTCCCCTTACCATCTGTGGGCTGAGAAGTCCAGAAGCAGACACTATAAGTGCCATAACTCCAGGGCTATTTGATGTTTGTGGGTTGAAAAGTCTAGAAACTGCCATAGCTGCCAGTGATTCAGTCCCCTGAGGCCTCCTCTGGTTTTACAGGGACCTGGGCTGTGTTGGCACATTCTGTGTTGGATTGTGCTCCTGTCTTAGCCTGGTGCAATAGACCTTTCTTGCCAACCTTCCAGGTAGTCTTGGGCTGGAAATTTGTTTCACTCTGTCTTTTTGTGGGTTCTGCTGCTTTAGAATTTGTTTAGAGTCATTTTTCCAGGTATTTGGAGGAGTTTGGGGGAGAGCTCAAGCGAGTCCCTGTTTTTACTCCGTCATCTTGGTTCCACCTCCTAATACTTATTCTTATTAAAAACACTATAAAGCATAGAAATAAATGAGGACTTCCTAAAATAAAATGGTAAGTAGTATCTATTTAAAACTATCAGCAGGTCTTATCTGTAATGGGGTTAAGCTAGAAACTTTCCCAGTGAGATCAAGAGTGAAACAAGGATGCCCATTATCATTACTATAATTCAGTATTGTACTAGATATGCTCGTTATGGCAATATGAGAAGAAGAAATAAATTTAAGTATCAGAATAGACAAAGAAGAAACAAAAAAAACTAGTTGAAATAATTTAAAACTTCAGCAAAGTTGCAAGATATATAATAAACATATGTAAAACATCAGCATTTATACATATAGATAGACAAAAACAAAGCTATCTATAATCACATGAAAAAATCTAAACTACTGTTGATTTGAACAATTCAAGTTAAAACTACACTGAGGTTCCACCTCACACCTATCAGATTCGCTAATATGTCAAAAAGGGTAAAATGACAAATGCTGGAGTGAATGTGGGAAAATTGGGGCGTTAATTCAATATTGGTTGTACTATGAACCGATCCAACCATTCTAAAGACAAAATTGGAACGATACACAAAAGGCTACGAAATTGTGCATACCATTTGAGCCAGCAATACCACTACTATATCTAAAGAGATTAAAAAATGAAAATGATCTATATGTAATTATACATACACATACATACGCATGTACAGACATATATATACACACACGTGTGTATATGTGTGTGCCCATCAGCTCCTTTTGTGCAATTGAGGAGATGCCCATCAATTGGGGAATGGCTGTACAAGTTGTGATACATGATTGTGATGGAATAATATTATGCTATAAAAAATAAGCAGGATGCTTTCAGAAAAAAAAAAAAAACTTGGGAAATTCTATACGAACTGAAGGAAAGTGAGTTGAGCAGAACTCTGAGAACATGGTAGAAAGTCACAACAATATTGTACTATAATCATCTGTGAATGACCTCTCTATTTTGAGCAATCCAAGGATACAAGGTAATTCCAAAGGACATATAATAAAAAACGCTGCCCACCTACAGAGAAAGAACTGATGGAGTCTGAATGCAAAATGAGGCATACTTTTTTTTTCTGCTTTCTTTTTCTTTCTTTTTTTTGGCGGGGGGGAGGGAGGGTCTGTGTTTTCTTTTGGAACATAGCTAATGTGAAAATGTGTTTTTCTTGACTTCACATGTATGCTGTGTATCAAATTATTTGTTTTTTTTAAGCAGTTAGAAGGGAAGGGAGGGATGGAGAGAATTTGGAACTCAAAACCTTTTTTTAAATGAATGTTAAAAATAGATTTTACATATAGAAATAAAATAAAATATAAATTGTAACACCTGCAATTAATAAAATAAAATAAAATGATAAAATAAAATGATATTCTAGACTTAATGGCCCTTATCCTTTCTGCTAGTTTTAATGTTATGATCCTGGGGGCAGAGCCAAGATGACGGAGTAAAAGCTTGAGCTCTTCCTCATACCCCTCCAAATACCTATAAAAATGGCTCTAAACAAATTCTAAAGCAGCAGAACCCACAAAAAGACAGAGTGAAACAAATTTCCAGCCCAAGATAGCCAGGAAAAGGAAAGGTAAATCACACTGGGTGGGGAGAGGAGCACAGTTCGGCATGGGCACAAAGGCAAAACAGACGTCAGTGAACCTGGAGGAGTCCTCAGAGGACTGAATTGCAGGTAGCTGTAGTGGTTTCCAGACTTCTCAACCCACAACTGCCAAAGAAAATTTAGAAGGTCAGTGGGAAAAATCTGTGACTGTGGTGAGAGAGAAGCTTGATCCCAGCCCCAGGCCCCGAGTGTGGCCCCAGGGTGGTGGTTTCTTCCAGAACTTCTGGCCCACATACTGAGGGGAAATCGAGTGACTGATCAGAAGGGTATTACTGGGATCTCTCTGCTGGTGCAGGACTCTCTTGCTTTGCCTGGACTTGAATCTGGATCACAGTTATGGATGGTGATCCTGGGGAGAAGAGGAGTGCTAGTGTGATAGAGCTTGTAGTGGTGGTGGAGAGGAAATCCTCATCACAATTCCAAGGTAGAAAAGAGTGCTTGTGATCATTCATAAACCAGAGCACAGGTCAGGAAAGGGATAAACACTTTGCCTTTGATCATACCACCTTGGAAGAACTGAAAATTTATAGGTCCCTAGAAGTATCTCTGAAAAGAGCTGCACAAAACCCCCACAGATTGGGACAATGAATTCTCCACACTGGAAGCAGACCCCTACCTTAAGAAAGAGTGGAAAATTCAAGTAATTGGCTAGTATTATGACCAAACAAAGGTTCACAAAAAATCAGACCAAAAACTATCTCTTTGGTAACAAAGAAGATTAAAACACACAATCAGAAGAAGACAATAAAGTCAAAGCTCCTACATCCAAAGCCTCCAAGAAAAATAGGAATCAGTCCCAGGCCATGGAAGAGCTCAAAAAGGATTTTGAAAAATAAGTAAGAGAAATAGAGGAAAAACTGGCAAGAAAAATGAGAGTGATGTAAAAAATCATGAAAAACAAGTCAACAGCTTGCTAAAGGAGACTCAAAAAATACTGAAGAAAATAACACCTTAAAAAATAGCCTAACCCAAATGGCAAAAGAGGTCCAAAAAGCCAATGAGAAGAAGAATGCCTTAAGAAGCAAAATCGGCCAAATGGAAAAGGAAGTCTGAAAACTTACTGAAGAAAACACTAAATACTTCTTTAAAAATTAGAATGGAGCAATTGGAAGCTAGTGACTTTATGAGAAATCAAGACACTGTAAAACAAATCTAAAAGAATGAGAAAATAGAAAATAATGTGAAATATCTCATTGGAAAAAGAACTGACCTGGAAAATAGATCCAGGAGAGAGAATTTAAAAATTATTGGACTATCTGAAAGCCATGATCAGGAAAAGAGCCTAGACATCATCTTTCAAGAAATGATCAAAGAAAACTGCCCTGATATTTTAGAATCAGAGGGCAAAATAGAAATTGAAAGAATCTACCAATCTTCTCCTGAAAGAGATCCCCAAAGGAAAACTCCTAGGAATATTGTAGCCCAATTCCAGAGTTCCCAGGTCAAGGAGAAAATATTACAAGCAGTCAGAATGAAACATTTCAAGTATTGTGGAAATACAATCAGGATAACAGAAGATTTAGCAGCTTCCACATTAAGGGACCAGTGGGTTTGGAATATGATATTCCAGAGGTCAAAAGAGATAGGATTACAGCCAAGAATCACATACCCAGCAAAACTGACTATAATCTTTCAGGGGAAAGACTGGATATTCAGTGAAATAGAGGACTTTCAAGCATTTCTTTTTTTTTGTTTGTTTTGTTTTGTTTTTGTTTTTTGTTTTTGTTTTTTGTTTTTTTTTTTTTTTTTGGCTAGGCAATGGGGTTAAGTGATTTGCCCAGGGTCACACAGCTAGCAAGTGTCAAGTGTCTGAGGCCAGATTTGAGCTAAGGTTCTCCTGAACCTAGGACTGGTGTTCTATCCACTTCCCCACCTAGCTGCCCCTCTTTCAAGCATTCTTGATAAAAATACCAGAGCTGAATAGAAAATCTGACTTTCAAATACAAGACTCAAGTGAAACATGAAGAGGTAAACAGGAAAGAGAAATCATATGAGACTTATTAAGGTTGAACTGTCTATGTTCCTGGATGGAAAGATGATATTTGTAACTCATGAGACCTTTGGCAGTATTAGGGTAGTTGGATAAAATTTTATAGATAGATAGATAGATAGATAGATAGATAGATAGATAGATAGATAGATAGATAGATAGATAGATAGATAGATAGCACAGGGTGAGTTGAAGATGAAGGGGTGATATCTGGAGAATAAAATTAAAGGGTGAGAGAGCATTATACTGAGGGAAGGAGAAAGAGAAAGATAAAATGGGGCAAATTATCTCACATAAAACAGACAAGAAAAGGCTTTTACAGTAGAGGGGAAATGGGGGAAGGTGAGAGGGAATCAGTGGATTTTATTCTCATAGGATTTACCTTAAGGAGAGAATACCATACATACTCAATTGCTTATGGAAATCTATCTTACTCTACAGGAAAATAGGGGAGGAAGGGAACCAAAGAGCAAGGATATGACAAAGTGGAGGGCAGATTGGGGGAGGGAGTAATCAGAAGCTAACACTTCTGAGGAGGGACAGGGTGAAAAGGAGAATAGAATAAATGGGGACCAGGATAGGATTAAGGAAAATATAGTTATTTTTTCACAACATGACTACTATGGTAGTGTTTTGCATGACAACCATGTGTAACCTGTATCAAGTTGCTTGCCTTCTCAATGAGGGTGGGTGGGGAGGGAGGAAGGGTGAAAATTTGGAACCCAAAGTTTTAAAAACACATGTTAAAAATTGTTTCCACATAGAACTGGGAAATAAGAAATACAGGAAATGGGATATGGACATCTATCCTGCCCCACAGGAGAATAGAAGAGGAAAGGGATAAGAGAAGTGGGTAGAGATAGAAGGGAAGGCAGACTAGGGGAAGGGTTATTCAGAATGCATGCCATCTCGGGGTGGGGGGAGGGACAAAGATGGGGAGAAAATTTGGAATTCAAAATCTTGCAGAAGTGAATGTTGAAAACTGAAAATAAATAAATGCTGTGATCCTAAGTGGTATACAAAAAACTCAGCTAGCCAGGGATTTAAAAGAAACTTCTTACTTTCACTAATGAATGGTTAAGTAAACTACTAAGTTGCCAGGGAAATCAACTGAAATGATCTGTATCAATATCATCCAATAAAATTTTACCTTGGTGTATGGGTCCGGATAGAGGAAAAAGAAAAAGGAAAAAAAAAAAGTTGAGAGTGAACAAAAAAAAATCCCCTGATATTCTTATCCAGATTTTTCTCTCTTCTTATGAATATTTCAGCAGGTAATATGTTAAATTGGGTCAGAAAATAGCTTCAAGGACAAGCTCCAATTGAGCTAACAGAGGTTTTATCTTGACTTCAATCTCACTAATTATTTTAATAATTAAAGATGTTATGCTAAGGCAGGTTGTAAATCAGCTAATTATTTACTCTGTTTATGTTTCCTATCAAATTATGCATTTCAGTTGCTGTAATAAATATAATCTTTAGGAAGATGCAGGTGTAATGCTGATGTGAAATTAATCAGGAACAAGATCAGTATCAGTGTCAAATAAAGCAGGTGTAAAGAGTTCCAAGGGCTAATTGGGAAGGGGAATAGTGTTTATGGGGTACTCCTAACACAGTCATTTGCACTGTCTTAGCAATGTATATTTGTGTGTTTGTGTGTGTGCGTATGTAAGAGAGTTTGCTTTTTAATCAAGATTTCCATTATCTGAACAAACCAATCTGAAATTTTGCTCCTCCCTTATTCTGTATTTATCTCTACAATAGCCTCTCCCTCTCAAACCCCTGTCCTTCTCTCATCACCTTTGAACCATATCATTTCTGTTTCTTTCCTCTTAGTTTAAGTAAATGGGCATTGGCTTACACTGCATCTAGATGATGAGACCAAAGTTATAAAAAAAAACCTTCTGATAATTCCTTTTTGTGAGTGGAGGGCAGGGATTTTTGTAGGCGGGGAGGGTTGCATTTCTTAATGTCTAATTTCTGTTTATGTTTTCCTATTTTTTTTTTGTAAGGACAAGTATGTGCAAAAAAAGTTGAAATGTTTTACATAATTCTGCCACAAGGAAGCTGGAAAATATTTGGGTTTTGAAGTCTTGAGAAATCACTTGAAGACCACATAGACACAGGATACATTTTCTTTAATGATGTTCACTTGAAGATAAGTGATACAGAAATGAAAAAAAAGAAAGAAAGGAAACAGTTGGTTAAGAAGTTTGTGTCTATCCTTTAGCAGACTTCCTGCCAAGATGGCAGCATGGGTAAGAGGCAGACTGCTCAGTTCCCCCATACCTACACCAATAAAACTATAACACACACACACACACACATACATATGCACATATACATATATGCATATACACATGTACATATATAAATAATCTGAAATTTTTTTTATCACTTTTGTTATTTCTCATGGTAGAATAATATTCCATAGAATACACATATACACACACACACACAAACACTTTTATGAGGGTAGGAAGAGGGAAGGAAAAGGAAGTATAAAAGGTACGGTGAACTAGTGTAGAAATGAAGAAGAGGTGGAAGTTGACTATTTCTTATAATTGGAATTTGAGAGAAGAATACTATAAAAACCATAGATGAAGAAGTGATAGGGTAGACATCAGATGAAACTCACTCTTTTCTGGATCGGAAAAACAAGAAAATTGAATACACACAGTTAGGCATAGAAATATATGGTAATCTAAAGGCAAATGAATGGGGTTGAGATCACGGATAATACAGAGGAGGAAATGTTGCTGAATGATTTTTCAGTGGTATCTGCCTCTCCATGACATGACCCCATTTTGGGTCTTCTCAGCAATGATACTGGAGGGGTTGACTACTTACTTTTTCTCCCTTAACTGAGCAACTTTGATGGGGAAAAGTCAGGAATTGTAAGTACTCACAAAAAAGGAAATTCAGAAGGAAGTACAGAGCAGCAGGAAAGTGTTGTAATTATATGTGTGCATATATATATATATATGTTTATATACATATAGTATTTATCTACATACATGTGTTTTTGTATATGTATGTGGCAGAGATAAATTCCAAGTGGTATGAAATGGAGATTTGTTGTTTAATATAAATCCTCTTCTCATGTTCTATTATGTTTATGGAAATTAACACTTTTATCTTTAAGTTTAGAATTTAAAAAATAAATTAAAATAAAAAGACACATATTGTAGCTGTTTTACCATGAGAATAATTTGAAGCTGCTGAGCTATGAAGAGCCCAGAGAGAAAACTGAGGAGTTTGGCGCTTCTCTGTCCAAAGGGAATTGCTTATCATCCAAATAACTTAACATCAACTTCTCACCCTTTTAACATTGAATATACAATAAAAGTGCTTGTCACTGCCTCATCATTTCGAGAAAAGGACCTGATTTTTTTTTAGAAGGACATCATCATTTGTCCTATATTTCAAAGAGAACCAATGACATCCCAGGATGGTAACCTGACTCCTGCCTGAATTGCATTTAAGTGAGGCCGAGTTGCACAAAGTCCTCACTCTCACTCTCTCTTCCAGTCATTGAAGTCCAGTGAAAGTCAGGATGATTGCTGATGACCCAGGATGAAGTGGATGATCTTGCTGTCTTCCATGTTTGACAAAATTCTAAGTACTCCACAGTGCTTGTGGCAGCCACCTTCATAGCTATTGGAAGAAATTGTTCTCTTCTGACCTTTCCAAAGGAAGAAGTCTTTAAATGCTTGGTATAGACATTCCAACTCACCAATCTGTTTGAGTCCTGTTGGTTACTTTCCACCTACTTTTTAGCCTGTCTGAAGAGGTTTTACCATGTTTGGCTACTGCACATGTTACAGACTTTTGGAGTCACTGGGGAGAGATGGGTGAGAAGTGGATGCTGAAGTTGGATGAGTGGTTCTCACACCGGAGGTACTAATCCTCCTGGAACATCCCCTACATCCCAGTCGATCAACGAAGAATAGAAAGGGACCTCATAGAGAGAAGCAATTTCCTGTGGGAAAAATTATTCCTGAGGTAATCAATGGCAGCCCAGGCTTTCAGCTGAAGCTGTGAGTTGCCCAAGCATACATGATGCTCTTATTTGCTTGTTTTGGTTTCTGTAAGGATGTATTTAGTCTCCCCCATGTATACCATGTATATTAGTGAGTGAATGTGCCCCAAGTTTATGTACAAACTGAAATTAATTTCTTATTTGCTTTTGCTTTACATTTATATAACTGTATTTATGTTTGAGAATATACAATGCTATTTAAGAATGGGTTTTCGATTTATAGAATTTATAGATCATGGCTCAAAATGTAATGATGATGAATTCCTTAAAAAATGGAGTACAATAATCAAAGGCTCATAAGAATGTTTGTCCAATGCCTTATGAATTCAAAATAATGAGAGTAGAAGGGGGTTTCCTAGTGCTCCCCAAATCCCATAATATAGGAAATTACCGACTCAATATCAATGGTAAATCTACTACCATTGAATGAGAGACTGCTTTTTCCTTCATTTTGGAATCCCTAGCATCTAGAAAAGTGCCTTGAACACATTAGGCACTTAACAAATTGTTGGATTACTCTTGGCTGGATTGGATCTAGGACTAGGAGTGAAACAGTTCTACTGATCTGTTGACCAGAGCTGCTTTGCAAGACTAGGCCAGTAATGTGCTCTTTCCTAACTCCTTCCTAGCACATGGGATGGCAAGGGCATGGGATGCCTGCTCAATGATAACAATGATGGCAGAGCTAAAATCATTTCCCAATTGGATTGACAACACCTAACCTATAGTACATATGAGAAAGCTGTCTGGAATGTCCCCTTTAATAAAAAGAAGGGACACAATGTCAGATTCAAACGATTCTGTGGGTCCTGTGGCATTTGAAAAGGCTAATTGGGCTCTGCTGGTGGAAATTCTTGCTTTCCCTCTTTGTGTTTTTGAATAAAGCACTGCAGCACAATGGGGGGCTTCAATGGAGGGGTGAAGCTATGCCACTTGAGTGGCCACCCATCTGGAAAGGAGCAGCCAGCCTTCCCCCCCAAGGGACCTGACCAGGCGTTTCAAAACTTTCCCTTCAGCTTCTAAGCATGAGCATTAACATCAATTTGGACTAACCCAGTGTCCCTTGATTCTTCTCAAATTCTTTCAGTTCTTAAAGGTACAATATAAATGACACCATTCTGTCTGTATATCTTCTCAATGGTCACAATAGCTGAATATTGGCTTATAACACTTCTTAGTGAATTCTATGGAAAGGTTAAATCATTCATTGTTTTTATTATTATAATTACTACAAATTGGCTGATGATTCTTGTTTACCTCTAGTCAAGGTTGGATTAATTTTTTATTAGAATTAATTTTTACTATTTCTTTATTAAAATACATGTTTTTACTACGTAGTGAGAGCCTTAAAATAATCAACTTTGGGGTCCAGTTGTTAATGTAAATCCATGTATGCTCCTATAATCCCAAGGAAGCTTCAGGATTCCCAATGTTCTGCCCAGGGAATGAGGAAGAACCAGACTGATTCCCTTCAATGAGAAGTTTTCTGGCTATGTACTTGGCAAAGCTTTGGTCACCAGCGTCATGCAGAATAACAATGATCTTTGTCAGTTTATATTAATTTACCCCCTAGGTCCAGTTGTTCTGTTACCACCTGGAACTCTTTGCAAAGGCTGCTGAATATATCCTTACATATATTTGGTTTTTAAATACCCTGCAGTTCTTTCTAATCTCATCAATCACATCTATGCTTATCCACTGAATAGAAAGAAAGGAAAAAAAAAAACCTGATATTCAAAAAAGCCTTTTATAGTGCCTATTCCTTTATCCCCCCTATTTGGATGCTCACTTTCTATTGTCTTCCTAATCCTCTTTTCATATTAGGATATGTTTTGATGCTTGTCGCACTTCATTTTAATTGTGTTTTTGTTCCTTTCTTGACTACTTTCCAAATATGGTTAAAAGAACTTTTCATTGTCTCTAACCCTGCTTTTCCCTATCTGGACCTAGAAGTGATGGCTTGAACATGGACTGAGAAGATAAGAGCTGAGCCAAGCACTCTCCCCCCGCCTCTTCAAGACTGAGCCATTTAAACTAGTCCCTAATCTGAGCAATGATGATCATTTATAGAGTGCTAGAAGCTTCGCAAAATACTTCATTTGTTTTTTTTTCTTATTTAATCCTCACAGATATGCTGTGAGGAAGGAATTATCATAGGATTAGAGGATTATCATAAGATCACAGCTTTAGAACTTTGAGAGCCTTGAGGAACCATGGAGGCCAGTTCCTTCATTTTGCATATAAAGAAACCGAGATGAGAAAAGTCAAGCAACTTATACTAGATCATATATGCAATGTCAGAGGCAAGGTTTGAACTCAGGACTTCCTTCAGACTCCAGAGACAGTTTCTTTTCCATTATAAAGCATTATAAAGCATTATCTCATTAGCCTCATTTCATGGATGGGGGAACTAAAGCTGAGAAAGATAAGGTGACTTAGTAGGACTGACATAGCTAATAAGTACGTGTGCCTGACTGCTTCTGATTCTAGGTACAACAAACCAGTCACCAGAGTACAAAGCTTCTCATTCTGAGAACATTATAGCATTACGTTCATTCAAAAGTAATTATCATGTACTCATTCTCCAATAAAACATTAATGTGGCAAAGCCTTAAGTAGGTCTTGGGGATCCCTCTCCACACTGCCTGAGCTCCACGGCAATATCTGTGCTTCTAGTTGCTTTGGAAATATCTAAATTGATCTAGGGGTAATTTCTATAGTGAAGGATTATAGTGGATTTTTCAAGATTCCATATACTGTTTCCTTAGAACCTTGAACATAAAGGTGAAAATCATCCATTTTGAGCTAGAAGATCCTTGAAGACACCTTCAGTCCAACCTACTTATTTCACATTCAAAAAAAAAATCAAGACTGAAACCAAAAAGAGTTTGTCAGATTTGGCTAAGGTCCCACAGAGCAGAAAGTGTCAGGATACAGAATGGAATCCAAGTGCTCTGACTCCAGTGGGCAGCTCAGTGATTCAGCAGATAGAATACTGGGCCTGGAGTCAGGAAGACTCAGCTTCATGAATTCAGATCAGCCTCATACATTTATTAGCTATGTGACCCTGAGCAAGTCACTTAACCCTATTTCCCTCAGTTTCCTCATCTGCATAATGAGCTGGAGAAGGAAAAAAAAAAGAAATGTCAAATCACTCCAGTGTCTTTGCCAAGAAAACCCTGCATGGGATCAAAATTTGTACACAACTGAAACATGCCTCAACAAATTACCTCTGACTACAAATTGAGTTCTTTTTCGACTAAAGTCACCAGCTAATTAGTATTGAATGAGCTCTTGAGTGGTTGGAAAGCTCACAGTCTAATAGGAGAGAGAACATGCAAATGATACTATGCACAAACAAAATTTAAAAAAAAAGTAATCTCAAAGGGAAAGTATTAATAGGAAGAAAGGCTGGGGTGGGGAAGAACAGTTGTAGGAGATGGGAATTTAGCTGAGACTTGAAGGAAATCAGGGAAACCAAGAAGCAGAGATGAGGAGGTAGAACATTCCAGGCACTGAGGACAGACATTAAAAATCAATGAAGTCAGATGGCGTGTCTTGTGTTAGGAACGTCAACATGGTTAGATATTAACATGCAAAGAACAGACAAGTTCTGAACATCCCAAAGGGACTGACCTCAAGGATAGGATGAGCAGAAAGAAATTAAGGATGCCATATCTCTTCAAAAGCAACACAAATACAAATCAATCAGAATGACTCCTGTGACAAGCCTGAACCTTGGAGACAGAATCTGGAACACAAATTCGATTGCTTTTTGTTTGTTTGCTTTTGTTGTTGTTCTAGGAGAATAGAATGTATAAGATCTTTGCCAGTCATTGGCTGGGAAGAAAAGAGGGTAGAAAGCTAGGCTTTGCTGGAGCAACAGTCCTAGGGCTCCATGAAACTATCAGGCCCCTTGAGACCACATCTTTAGAATTTGTGTGTGCATGTGTTTTCGGAGGGTTTTTTCCTTTTTTTCCAGTTTGTTTGCCCCCAAATTCACGTCTAAAGGGATGATAGTTGAGGTTGTACAAGTCAACCAGATCACCAAGACAGTACATATAGAGCATAACTGAAGGTTGCCATTTGAATACAGAGGTGTCTATATGGATGAGCATAAAGAACAAATCTGAAGGACTTAGAGATGATTTGACTGTGGGGTTTGCTTCCCAGTTTAGGTTCAGGGGACTTTCCATTATGTCCTGCTACTTTCGAGGTAATTGGTATGCTTTTGACCTCATTCAGCTCCATAAAAGAAATTCGTCCTGAGACTCATGGCGAATTTGGAAGAGCACCATAGATGAGAGCCACAGAATCACAGAATCGTGAAGTCAGAGGGGTCCTCAGTTCCAACAACACCAATGAGAGTCCCACTCCTACATGCTAGACAAAGCAGCCTCTGCTAGAAGATGGGGAGTGAGGATGCACTCACTTCCTCTCAAGACAAAAAACCTGGATTCAAATTGTAGCTCTGTTATTTCCTAGCTATGACTAAGAAAAAAAATCAGTTAACATTTCAGGGCCTCCTTTTTCTTTTCTGTAAAGTGAGGGATCTCTACTTGGTAACTTTCACGGCCCTTCCAGCATTAAATCTTTGATTCTTTTGGAGGCCTTTGCTGCTTAAATGATAGTTGGAGCCTGGGGGCTTTCTAGGCTTCTGGACTGCTCAGTCACCTGACCCTGTGTGATGGTTACATACCCTTACATACTTCTTATGGATGCGACTTGTGTGGAGGGATACTCAACATTTTTCAATCATAGTTAAAGTTGCCCATGCGAAGAGATTAGCTGGGACTGGCAAATCTGGATTCAGCTAAAATTCCCCCAAATAATTCCATGTATTTATAGTGCTATGTGCTCAGTAAATCTGTACCCTGGCTTTCAAGGAGAAATCTGTGTTTGTTTGTTTTTTTTTTTCTATTTATGGGGTACAATCTGTCAAACAGCACTGGCTGCCAATTGTCAAAAGATCCTTGAGATTGCACAACTAGTTCTGCTGAAGAATTTCGGGGATTTGGGTGTTAGCAAAATTAGTGGAGAATGGATATTGGAAAGACTTTAGGATTCTTAGTGGCCCAGGATCCCAGAGAGAGGATTGTGGAGAGCTGGGCATTTATATGTCTTATTTTAATTCTTTTTTTTGTAATTATTCACTTAAATACAAAATGAGAAAAAATGTTATGTCCACAGTGTCCCATAAGAGAGGATTCAATATAAAACAAAAAAAATTTCCATTTTAAGAAAACCTGTATAAGAACTGCTACACATTGTTTTCAAAGCTGCCCATCTTTTCTTTGCTTCCTTGTTGGTTTTCTTTTGTTCTCTGCTATTCACTTTTTAATTTATTTTTCCCCTCGCCTCAAAAAAGAAGACTACAATTTCGCATGTGTATGTGTACACACATATGTATGTATATAGGTATATGTATACATAAACCTATATACATATATGTGTATATAAATAAACATATATGTATCTATAAACACACATATGTGTTGTGTGTGTGTTTCTCTTGAGGTAGATAGCATTTTCCTTCATGAGTCCAAGTCTTTCCATGTTTTTCTAAATCCTCCTCTCATCATTTCCTATACCACAGCAACATCCCTTTCAGGATTCAAGCAGCAACTTCTTTCATAGGATTTTGGCAGTTAATTTGAGTACATGTATTAGTCAGAATAACTTGGGTGATCAAAGCGGGCATTTATATGTCAAGCCAGCTAGATGGTACCACAGAGAGATCATTGGGGGTAGAGTCAAGAAGACCTGGGTTTGAATCTGGCCACAGATACTTATTAACTATGTGGCTCTGGGCAAGTCACTTAACTACCGTCTGCCTCAGTTTTCTCAAATGTAAAATGGAGATAATAATAGCACCTACCTGCCAGGGTTGTCATGAGAATCAAATAAGGATATTTACAAAGTGCTTGGCACAGTATCTACAACATAGTAGATACTTAATAATTCCTTTTTTTGACTGACCTTAGATATCATCCCACCTGATGACATTTTACAGAAGCATCACCTGAGGTTTCAGGAAGTGAAGAGCCCTCCCTGATGTTAGATAGAAAATCTGAGGAGCACCAAGGCTAGTGCCCAGCTCTTCTGAAGACACATGGGACATGCTTTCTCATCTTGACCTGAGGCGTGGGAGGGAATGTAGAGTTATTTAAATTCCTACTGAGTTTTAAGAATTACAAAGGGGTTCACATGCATGATCTCACTGCAGATCCATAAGACTTGTGAGGTAGAAACTACAGGGGTCATGTGATTTCATTGATTCACAGTGATCCCTGTTATATAGAGTATGTTGTGTATGTGTTTATATATACATAACATACTGTACTCTATCCTTTCTCTCTCTACATGTATGTGTGTGTGTGTGTGTGTGTGCAGTGAAACTTGAACCCAGGTTTTCTTGACTCTGAAGCTAGCTCTCTATCCAATAGACCACTTCAGCTTATAAAAGCAATTATTAAAAAAAATGTCCATATTCTTATTTTATAGCTGATGAAATCAAAGCTCAGAAAGTCTGTGCTTTACCTTGGGTCATGTGGGTAGAAACAGTAAAAGACAAGATTCAAACCCAGGTCTTTATGACTTAGTGACCAATGTTCTTTCCTTCAGCATCACATATCCATGCTAGTTCCTTTCTTATAGTCATAATATGACTGACTGGATCTGAAGACAGACTGGATGTGGAAGACAATGGATTAAGGATGGACTTTGTTATGCGCTAATGAGATGTTCTTCTTAAAACATAGAATGCTCAGTGGTTTATTAGAAGCCACTCTGCTTGTTAAAGCTATTTGGGAGTCATCTGGCAATGTTACAGTAAGGACAATGTTTGGGTTAAGTGCCTTCCTGAGATCCCAAGGGAACATACTCAGTGCCCCTTCGTGATTCCAAGGCCAGGGAGATTTAGAGAAGAGAAATCAGATATAACTCTAACATATCATCCTTTATTTGCCCTTCATAACTATCAGAGGCACTTTCCTTACTTGAGAGGAAAAAGAACAAAATAAAGTTGATTTCCTTATTATTTCTTTATCATCCACCTAAGAGTCAGAGATACACATGCTCACACACACACACATACATAGAAATATATGTATATATGTATATATTTACTTGTGTGTATACGTATGTGTGTATTGAGTGTGTATATATGTGTGTATGTTGGTGTATGTATATATGTGTGTATGTATGTGTATCAGCTAGGTAGTGTAGTGGACAGTGCCAGGCCTGGAGTCAGAAAGACTCATCTTCCTGAGTCAGGCCTCAGACACTTATTAGCTGTGCCTTGGACTGATTTTGGCCAAAGAGATTAAGACAAAGTTCTTTAGTAAAAGGGATGTCTTATGAGAATGTTTGTCTAAGGAATCATATATAATTCCCCCGAGTTTACAGATGTGTATGATCATAACTTTAGAGATGGAATGGGTATCTGGTAATGAACTGCAGCCCTATTATTGTACAGATGAGGAACTGAGATCTCAGGAGGCTAAGAGATTTGCTACAAGTAATAGAGCTAATAAGCATCTGGGCTGCAGTGGGGGGTTGGGAGATTAGTTCAAAACAAGTTCTTCCTGACACTTCACTACTCTTGCTCTGGTCACTGGACTTCATTCCAATACTTCAGGGGACACATACTCTAATCTTTTGGAGTGTGTTCCATTGTTCACAATGCAGACATACCAAACCATCCTACACAGCTCAATGTCCACGTTGTCATGTCTTCCCATACAGTGTGTATCAAGTCTCCACTCAATACGCTAGGGACCTTTCTATAGTTCTCTTGATAAATGAGACTCCAGTGACCCACAGAGACTCTCCATCTGGTTTCCCTTGCTCTTCCTTCATTCAGCTCACCACTTCCATCCTCAGCATGTCTTTGATAACATCCTCCACATCTCTTGCTTTGCCAAAGCTTTCTTTGTAATGTGCTGCAGCCTGCTCACACCTACCATTAACTTTGTATTACCTTTTGGGTAATCCTTAATGCAGAAACTATAGGGTTTCATGATTTGCAGCCACAAACATTACTAGAATAATCTTGCTATTAGAAAGTTTCAAGGGAAAATTAGAGATTTCAGGGAGAGCCTGTGGTACTCACAAGCATATTCTAATTTCCCAAAGGCTAATATTCAGTCTTTTAAAAGCAAGTCATCAAGAATTCATTAAGCACCTACTACATGCTAATTTCATTGTGAGAAAAAAAAAGAAAGGGCTGGAACAGGACATTCCTTGATTTCACAATCTAAAGTCTAATGGTGAAGACATTTGAACAACTATATATAAACGTGTGTGACTATACACACACGTACATATATATACATGTGTACATATATATGTACAGATATGTATGTATGTATATATATACAGAAATGTATTCTCTCTCTATACACACACATACATAACATAGTATAACATAATATACAAATAATTGGAGATAATCAAAAGGGAAAGCGCTGGCATTAGCAGATATTTGGAAGGGTTTCTTTTTCATTTTTTTTTTGTTTTTAGGCAATTGGGGTTAAGTGACTTGCCCAGGGTCACACAGCTAGTAAGTGTCAAGTGTTTGGTCTGAGATGGGATTTTAATTCAGGTCCTCCTGACTTCAGGGCCAACACTCCATCCACTGCGCCACCTAGCTGCCCCTTGGAAGGGCTTCTTGTAAAAGATAAGATGTTAGCTGGAACTTTATTCATGATAGAGAGGGCAGGACATGGCGATGAGGAGGGAGAGAAGTCCTGGCATGGAGGAAATCCAGTGAAAAGCATGCAGTCAGAAGATTAAGTTTCATGTTTGAGGAATAGCAAGGAGGCAAGTGTCACTGGATAGTAGATGTCATAGGTTGGGAGCGGGGTAAGGAGAAAGAAGACTTGAAAGAGAGGAGGAGGTCAAGTTATGGAAGTCTTTGAACTCCAAATGGGATTTTGTATTTTATCCTGGAGATGTTAGGGAGCCATTGGAGAGGTTTGTTGGTTTGGTTTGTTTTGGTTTTGTTTTCTTTTTGAGTGGGGTGTGACATGGTCAGACATGATTTAGGATTTAGGAGATATCCCTTTGAGAGGATAGACTTTGTTTGGAAAAGATCTGTGGCAAGAAGACCAAACAACAAGCTATTGTCAGAGTTCAGGTATGAGGTGATGAGTCTGCCCCAGGGTGGTGGTGATAATGGATGAGAGAAGGCAGAGGATCTAAGGTGGTAGGAAAATAAAATCAAAACTGTGCAGCAACAGATTGACTATGGAAGATGATAGAGAAAGAGTACATGAGGACTTCTAGGTCATAAGCCTAGGTGACCAGCAGAACATTGGCACAATCAACTATAATAGAGAAATTAGAAAGATGCAGAAGATGATCCAGTTTGTACATATTGAGTTTAAGATAAGAAATGCCCTGGGTAAGGTAGAAACGTGTTTTTGATGCCTTATAAATTATCCTTCCCCTGTTTACTCTCTCCCAGTTCCTCTACGAACAGTAATAAATCAGATTAATTTAATCCTTACTACTAATAACAAATGTTTGAATAATTTCCTGATCAATTAATTCCCTTGAGTGGAAGACCCTGCCACAAACTTTCCATATTTCAGTAGGTGGGATTTAAGAGTTTCTAAGAGAGACATATGAATCACCCTATAGACCACCCAGTAACTATGAGTCTCTTAGAACTTAAGTAGGCTGATCCATGGTTGACAGACTCAGCCCTTCTGAGGCCCATATATAGAGCTTCTCTCTCTTGGCAGTACCTGTCAAAGCGTATGCTATACTGACAAAGATTTTAAGAATCAGGCATCACTGCCATGACAGTGTACAGCATTTGGGTAGAACTTTTGTGGATGAGATAATAATAGTTTTCATTTATATAAGCTAGAAAGTATTTCCTTGAAACAAGTCTGTGAAGTGTGAATTGCAGTTTTCTGTTGCCTATTTTTTTTATGATCATGAGTCATGAACTAAACAGTTTTCAAAAAATTAAATTGAGACTTACCCCTAGGGCAACAGAGAGGCACTTGGTGGAAAGTGTTGTGAGCAGGTGCCAATGCCTTACCAACCAAGGCAATTCCAAAAGATTTTTTTTCTATACAAGTATGTTTCAGGAAGGGAGGAAGGAAGGGAGGAAGGAAGGGAGGAAGGAAGAAAGGAAGGAAGGGAGGAAGGAAGGAAGAAAGGAAGGAAGGAAGGAAGGAAGGAAGGAAGGAAGGAAGGAAGGAAGGAAGGAAAGAAGGAAGGAAGGAAGGAAGGAAAGAGAAGACAGAGAGGGGAGGGAAGAAGGAAGGAAGGAAAGACAGAGGGGAAAAAAGAAATATTTTTTAAGAACCCTTTATGTGTCAGGTACCATGCTAAACACTTTACAAATACCTAATTTGATCCTCACAATAATCCTGAAAGGTCAATGTTATTATTTTCCTCATTTTACAGTTGAGAAAAGTGAGGTAGAGGTCAAGTGACTTGCTCAGAGTCATATAGCAATTGTCTGAGGCAAGAAAGATTTATGTCTGAAAAGGAAAGTGGGCCAGTCATGTAGTAAGAGTGTGATATAAGTGATCAGACGTGTGCAAGTCAAGCTGGCCAAGTGAAAGCCTCCTGACATTTTGGGCAGAGCATCTTTGTGTAAGTTTAAGCTAAAGCATGATTATTATGAATAATAAAGGATAGACAGATATACTTGTAATGTCATCTACTTCACATGGTGGGTGGAAAGAAGTAGCCACATCAGTGAGATTTCAATCTGCAGTGTGTTTCCTCTATATAATGCTGCTAGAATGTGATTTAGTTAAGGCGGTACTCTTTCTAGAAATATAACAACTTGCCCAATTTAAAACAAAGTATTTTAATGAGTTATTCCTTAAGAACCATAGATAGTAGTAGAAATTTATGAAATTTGGAAAACTGATGGGAAAGTAACCTCTTCACCTTTCTCAGACTCAGTTTCCGCTTTGTCAAATGAAACCATTTGATTAGATGACATCTTAAGATTCTTCTGTTTCTAAAATCATATGATCCTATGACATGTTACACATCATAGATCACTGGTTATTGATTTTATTTGATAGTATCCTTCTGTGGACTCCCAATGCTTTGGAGAAAATATCTGAAGAGATAAATAGAAACAAATATCTTTCTTTAGCATCCTACCATGATTCAGATCTAAATACCCTTCACATTGGAAAAGGAACTTAAGTATAGCATGCTGGACAGAGGAATGGACTTGGAAGCAGAGGACTTTGGTTCCAATCCTTGCTCTGCCATTTATTTACAGTGTGAATCTGAAAAGACATTTCTCCTCTCTGGATCTCAGTTTGCTAAAGTATAAACTGAGAGTATTGGGCTAGATGACCACATAGATGCTTCCAGCTCCAATCTGCGATCCCTGATCATGATGTGTCTCACCAAGTACCTCATTATCTGTGTCATCCAGGTGATTAACCAGTTAGTCCATCGACCTTGTCTTCAGGCAGCCTAATATCTAGAGCAGGAGATCCCAATTTGGAGCACAGGTACCTCTCTGGGTATAAGAAGCGTACTAAGGAAGCATGGAGAATAGTTTTATTAGCTTGATGAAAATTCAGAAGCTCTGAATTTGTTTCTAATCAATAAAGTTACAAAATTGCTGGTGTGTTATTGGAGGAAAATTCTTGTTTATTTCCTATATACATGTGAGATGCAAATTTTAAGCTTTATTTTCTTTCATGCTGAACAGGGTGTGTGGAAAGGTTTATTGGAAATAACAACATAACAAAGGGCATAGGAAAAAAAAAGTTTGGAAACCCTTGATTGAATACATCCCAGCAAGATGGGGCCTGTCTCAGATATTGCTCATTTCTTTGCATTCCATTAAATGACAGGATTGAGAAATCAAGAAAAAATGTGGGGATAACATACCTCAGAAGGAAGTAAGGAAATAAACAGCATCCTAGCCAAGACAAGTATCACCCCCATTGTAATCTCTTGGATAGGTAAATAGCTGGCACCATTCAGAACATCTTCCACAGTTCAGTTTCACAAACACACTTTGTACCTTTGTTTCCATATCAGAAAGATTTCTTGATATGTAACTTCCATGAGCAAACACTCACTGATCATCTGGACCCTTGGTATGTCATTAGCATACAGTCTACCCAATCTATTTGGTGCCTCTCATAACTGTACTAAAAATAAATGCAGAGCAGTTATTGTAATTATAGAGTAAATATAACAAATTGACATAATTATAATTAAATGCAGGAAAAGTGGTGAGCACTTTGAAATGTATAAAATGAATTCAAGACCCTTGTTTGTCATGAAAAATTCCCTCTCCTTGGCAGAGCAATTGCCTCACAGGCAGCTTGCTTCAAGACTCCTGAATTTCTCTGGCTACATTGGGTTTGCATATTCCATCCACGGACAAAACTAAAATTAATCAAGCAACAAGTATTTATTAAGCATGTTCTCTGCACTAGCAATGTATTTAGCCCTAGAAGTACAAGTAAAAAGAAAATTCCCCTAATCAAAAGAAACTAACAGTTTAATGAGGAAAACCATCAGTATAGATTCGAATAAATAGAAAAAATATAAAGTTAATAAATGCAAAGTCGATCATTAAATCCAAGGTTGTTGGGGAAGAAGGCATTATCATTTGGGGTTGGGGTGGGAATCAGGAAAGGTTTCACGCAGAAGATGATGTTTGAGCTACATCTTGAAGGATTTTATGAGGGGGAGGCAAGTAGGAAGTACATTCTCATCATGGGAAATTCCCAAGGCACATAGAAAAGAAAACATGTTAGATGTGAAGAAAAGAGGGACGGTCAGTATGCAAAGTGTTAGAAGGTGAGTCCTGGCCAGGAAGCCAAAAGAGTTAGGTTGGAGCCAGACGATAAAGGATTTTAGGAGTTAAACTGGAGAGTTTATATTATATCGTATAGGTAATAGGAAGCCAATGGACATGATTGAGTAAGGGAGTGACATGATCATATCTGTACTTCAGGAAAATTGCTTTGGCAAAAATGTAGAGCAAACATTGGAGCTGTGAGAGAACTGAGGTAGGGAAGTCAATAGAAATCTATTGCAATTATCTAGGTGAGAGGTGATGAAGACCTGAATCTCACACTCCCCAGAAGATCTCACTGTATGAGAGAAGGTAGCAGACTTGAAGACTGTTGAAAAGGTAGTAACCACAAGATTTAGGCACTGGCTAGATGTGCAGAGTGAAAGACAGTAAAAAGTTGAGAATAGTGATGAAGTTACAAAACTAGGTGTCTGGGAAAATGGTGATGTTGCAAAAAAAAAATAGGGACTTTTGAAAGAGGGAAGGTCTTTAGGGGAAATGATGTGAATACACACAGAGAAGTATGTACCTGAAACTGAGAGGGTAAAAGTTTCCAGCTCTTCTTATGAAGATCAGAAAGGAATCTGAAGAGAAAGAGGCAATTTAGTCCAACCCCAAAAGAACTTAGAGATTTGAGAGGCTTATGTGGAATGGAGCCATTAGGCTTCCCAAAGAAGATTTGGGAATTTTAATGGACTCTCAGCTCAGTTTCATTCAATGATGTGATGTAAGAATCAATAAAGCTAATGTGATATTGAAGGTGGGGCAAAGATTCTGGGAAGAAGGAGATAATAGCATCACTGCAGTCTGCCCACTTGAAAACCGATTTACAGTACCGCATTTAGTTCTAGGTGTAACAATAGAAGAACGTTGGGAAACTAGATGGAAGAGTAACTGGACCAGCAGACTTGGAATGTGTCTCCAGAGCGTCTCAGACATTTATTAGCTGTATGATCTGTGCAAGTCATTGAACCTTTCTCAGTCTGGTTCCTCATATATAAAAAGGGGATAATAATTCAGCAAACTTACAAAGCTGTTGCCAGGACCAAATGAGATACCCTTTTAAATGGTGAGCTCTTCAAGTACAGGGATTACTTTTACTTACCTTTCTTTGAATCCTTAACACTTAGTAAGGTGGTTGATACATAATCAGTGGGTAAATAAGTAACTATTTGTAAAACACTTTGCATACATTAAAAGGTTAGGTATAAAATTATTATTATTGCTATGATTATGATTATTTGCTGGAAAGTATCTAGAGGAGATCAACTAGAATACAGAAGAGCACCAAATCCATGTAATCTGAAGATCCACTTAAGGAACTGTGCATGTTTAGCCTGAAGGAGACTAAGACTGGACAAATAAGCTGTCATTAAATATGGGAAGGGTGGTCTTGTGGAGGAGAACTTAGAATTCTTCTATTTGGCTCAAAAGGGGCATAACCAGAAAAAAAAAGGGAGCAAATTTCAAGGGGCAATTTCAGCTTGATGTCAGGAAAAGCTTCCAAAAAATAAGACGGAGACTGGACTAGTTTGAAAGGTGCTGTTTTTCTCTCCTCCTGCAAAGTCTTCAATTAGTGACAAAACAAGCATTTAATCCTTTCAAGGAAGGAAATTATAGTTAGGGTAAAATTTTGTTATTGACAAAAATACATTTATTGTATTTATATCCTCAGCACTTAGCACTATGTCTAGCACATAACTGATACTTGATATATTTTTGATCGATTAAATGATAGTGAAGGTTCTTTTTAGATATGAGTTGGACTACATGGCAACTGTGGTACCTCCTAACTCTCAAATGCTGTGATTCTGTGAAAAAAAAAATTATCAAGTACTTACTATGAAGCGGGCACTTTGCTGTTCAGTGGGAAAGAGAATACAAAAGTGATGCCTTTCCTGTCTTCAAGGAACTTTCATTCTAATAACGGGAATGAATGCATTGTTTTGTTGATTTAAGAGTTTTTGGCCTTGGAAATGGCAGGAGGCTTAGAGGAGCGATAGTAAAATTGATCGACAAGGACTTTTTATAGGGGCAATTGATTGACACACAGTAATTGTAGTGATTTCATTACAATTTCCAGAGGAAGATAAGAAAAAGGGTGTGGGTTTCTGTGTGTCTGTGTCTGTGACTATATGTGTGTATGGAAATGTAGGTGACCAAAAGAGGTGAGCTATTGATTTATAAACTGAATTTCCTCATTTTATAGATGAGAAAACTTCTTCTCGCCACCGCTCAGCTTTCTTTTATTGCCTTATCCCCAGGACCTAGCAGAGTAACTGGTACGTAGTAGATAATAAATACTTCTTAACTTGAAATGCCACCTAAAGTTACACAGTATGTCATATTATCCATCTTTTCATTCATTCTTTCATCCATACATTTTCTGGCCACTCGTTTTTCATTCTTCAAACATTTATTAAAGCCCTATTATGTCCAGTACACTTTTTTTCTGGTGCCAGAAAGAGCTTGGTTATAAATATATATTGCAAAACAATATTTTATTAAAATAGTGTCTACATGGGATGTAAAAGAGAGAAACAGATCATTTGGTTCAAGAATAGGTAAAAGCAACACTTTAGCTTCATTATCTGGATTTCTGGTCATAGTGCTGATTTGGCTTTAATCACTTGGATAATTGGACCAATGTTCCTATCTATATTGCATATGAAGAGATAGATGATGTAATGAAGAATTGTTTCAGGGATCCATTTTTTTTCCCAAATACCATTGCTTGACAAAGCTCTCATAACAAGCAGAATGACATTTTTTTTCCCCTTTAAAATCTCTCTGGCATTTTCTTTCCTGTCCTTTAGCTGTCACTGTTTTTATGTTTCCCCTTTTTATAGGGCTTGCTTTCATTTTAAGTGAGCTCATAACATGTGAAGATCCAGGTAGGTAAGGGTGCAGCTCCAATCTTTCACTGACATTCACAAAACCCTCCTTAAACAAGGTTAGTCAATAAGAAGAAATGATCACTGCTGCATCATCTCCATCCAAATGCTCTGATTTAACATTAATAAAAAAGACCTTGATGGGCAAAATACCCGCAAATTTTCTGTAGCAACAAAGTTCCAAATTCTCAAGTAAATGAGTGTCAGTGACTAAAGGGCATTGGACTCTGAATAGCTCAGAGGAGAGACTGGAAAAGCAGTGAGTAGGACAAAAAATACGATGAAATAAAGCAAGTGCAAGAGAGTCGGGGAAGGAAGGGAGATCTGGAGAAAAAAAAAAACATGGATAATGAGAAGGCATACATACAGAGATGGAAGGCCAGAACACATCTGCTACTAATAGACAACAAACACAGCTCAACAGAGATGAATGCCAGGCTTGAGGAGGTGTTTGTTTTATTTTGTTTTTGTTTTCATTTTTGCTCAATTCCATGTGCGTCATTAACTTGCAAGAACCAAAGAGGAACACCAAACCATAAGACAAGTTAATGTGGAGCCCTAATTCAGGATGGGGCAATAGTAAGAAAAGGGATGAATTTCCCTGAGATTGAGTCAGGGAGAAGGAGTCTGACTGAGTGAAGAGTTGGGGGCAAAGAATTAAAGAGAGGAAACATAAAGGAAAGAAAGATGAAGAGATTTCATTTGGTTACTTGTAAGATGGTTCTTTATCTCATTATTCACCAAGGGAGCACAGAACAGAACTAGCAGCAAAAAATAAAGACCTTTTGGGTAGATGGATGGAGCTCTCAAAATGGTGACAAAGGAATACGGATTCATCTCCGTCAGTGCTAAAGGTGCTAATATTCTTTGTTTTATCCGTGTTTTCTGAGGAAGAGAGTGAAATGGGAGAAGGGGATGGAAAATGGAGAGAAGACGCTGGATGGAAAGAAAGGGGATAGAAAGAAAGCACAGAACTGGGGTTTTCTTGCTTCTAGAAAGTTCCATTTTTCAAGGAACTTCTAGATTGAGTCAATACATCTCTTGGATGATCCACAGGAGTCACAACTGCACAATTATATTTGAAACAAATTTCTGGATTGAGAACGCTCAGAGATTTTAGGGGCTTTTGACAAGGCACTGATTCCATGGGCCGGCTGCTTTCTGATTGCCTTTGGGCCTTCCGCTGGCTGGCTCCTGTCTTAAAGGGTGAATTATTGGACTCCTAGATAATTGCAGTTTATTTGTTTCACTTTAAGAAAAAGGAAGATCTCCACCTTACTGCAAACCTCATTTTGTCATCCACACAACAGCAATATTGCTACTTTCTGGGTGTTTTGTTTCTTTGTTTTTGTTCTTGTTTGTTTGTTTGTTTGTTTTTTGGTATACTCTAGAAGATAGCAGCCATTTTCAGACAGTTTTCATGCTGGGAGGTCAAAGCACGTCCCACTGCAGACAGAATTGATTCAATGACTTGAGAAGAATATTATTTCAGTTTTATTTGTTTGTTTGAATGCTTTTATCTACTCTTTCTATTGTTTTATAGATCTTACAAGGCTAGGGGAGTTTTCTCTGAAGTCTCTTCTGGAAAAAAAGTGGTAAATACAAATGGATGATATCCTATTCTGAGATGAAACTTGAGCATCATTCATAACCACGAACATTTTTCTGTGGATATTCTTCTTACACTGAAGCCCTTCACAATAACACGTAGCCTGGTGAAGAGCTGTGTAACCAGGGCAACACTGGGAGCTTGGCTAAAGAGGAGCACTAACTCTTTCCTCTCTGGACCTGGAAACTTATGGACGCAGAGGCACAGCTTCTTCCTCCTGGCATCCTGAAAACACAGGATTCCATTTGTCATTTCATTCTGACCTGAGGGAGGGATGATAGAGTTGAGACTTTCAGTGGTTTACTTACTAGATTAAGGGCACACAGTTAATTGCAGAGTTTGGGATTCTAATTCAGGTTTTCACAAACTGCAAGACCGATGTTGTGTCTACTCTATCTTCCTTCATCTCCTTGAGTGTTTATATTTATTTAAAGCCATTTTTATAAATTTGCAAAATGTCATTTAATAATTTTAATTCAATTTGCAACAGGAATCATCAAGTACAAACTACATTTTAAAGCACAAAGTTCTGGGAATAAAGACAAAAACAAATACTCCCTGCTCTCAAGGACTTTGCATTCTATTAGGAGAAAACCATCTATACTGTGTGTGTGTGTATGTATGTTTATGTTCTATGAAATATGGACACACATGCACACATACATATATATGCAACTGTGCATGTGTATGTGTGTATATGTTTGTGTGTATATATATGTATATATATATATATATATATATATTACAAAGTAATTTGGGGACAACCTATTAGCAGGGTCAAGATCACTCTTCTGTGGAAGGCAGCGCTTGAATTGTGCAATGAAAGAAGCAAGGGCTTCTAAAGGTTGAGATGAGGCATGATGGCATGGTAAGAATGGGGGACAAGTTGGGCAAAGGGGAAAAAAAACTAACATGGAATGTTGCACATGGTACACGACAAGCACAGATGTGAATCCTAACTTGGGGAAGTCAGAGGAGGCATCCCACAAGCATCGCCTGGTGGGCAGGCACCCAAACTTGGCAAACCCTCAAAGTCACTCATCCAGAAGAATGGACGCTATTTACTTTATGCCTGCCTATCAAGTTCCCATTGAAGTTTATTTTCTCTCTGTTGTAAAATATCTCCCAAAGGGAATCGTGAACAAATACTTTAAATATTGCAATCAGTTTGCATCACATGTTTTCATCAGTATCATTTACCAACTGCAGACAGAGTTCATGGGAATCTGTACCACTTCCAGCATGATTATTTGGCAAGGACAGCTGAAACATACAGCTGACGAAAAGCAAAGCCAAAACAAAAGGAGAAAATTACAACGTACTTGGCTGCCATCAAAGAGCCATATATGATCTTCTGGGTATTTCTGAAGCTATTAATCATGTATATCTTGAATTTCTTGTCCCTGGAATGGAGGTTTTGGGAAAGCAGAAAATACTAGGAGAGGATTATGTGTGTGTGTGTGTGTGTGTGTGTGTGTGTGTATATATATATATATATATATATATTAACAGCTGCCCCCCTCATGTAGCATGGGAGTAATGTATGTTATTGTGCTGCCCAAATGGAGGTGGAATAGACATCTCCAGGCTCTTCCCCTCTACCCTTCTCCAAAGGAGATTCTCCTTCTTTCCAGGTGGTGCAGCAGAAGGTTGGGGCTAGAGACCACTACACTCTCCTCACAGAGAAGTGTCACTGTGATAGATTTACATCTAGCTGCTTCTTTAAATATTGTTAGTCTAGGAGATTCAATGTTTAGGTTCAAGTTGAATGCCTGCTTATTTTTCATTAATAAGGAAAGAAAAGTCCCAAGCTTTATACCCAAGGCTTAATTCCTTACCCACCAAATACCTGTTCCATAATGAACACATATAGTAGGTAACAAAGAGACCCATTTATCCAACTTGATTACAAAACAGAAATCAGACCAATTATACAAAAGAGGATGTTTACCAGACAAAGAGGTTAAGGAGCTCTCCCATTGGGAAGCCAGGAGTGCATGAAGCAACAGCAGAGAATGAAGAGCCTCAAGAGGACCTAAGACACTGAAAAGTCAAGACCCAAACAAACAAAAATGGAACCTGAAACACTCCTCTCAGCCCCTCTTAGCAGTTCCACTCATGCTGGGCTGGGCCACTGATTTCTATCACTGAGAAGAGCCATAAACCAAGGGGCTTTGGAGGTCAAGTTGCATGAAATAATCTCTCTTTTATTTTATTTTTATTTATTTTGTTAAATATCTCCCAATTTCATCTGGTTCAGGCCACACTAGGGAGCAATGTGGGCACATGAAGCTCCTTGGGTGTTAGACACCTGCTACTTAGAGCACCAAGGGCTTGAGTGACTTTGCTGTGGCAACAGAGCAAACGTGCTTCAGAAGGGGAACTTGAAGGCACATCGTCCTCACTCCAGGGTCAGCTCTCTACTTATTGTACCACACTGCCTCCTGATACAGATATATATGTATGTATGCATATATTAGCTAACATTTAGATATCACACAACCCTGCTCCTAAGCGACGTGCTACAAGATTGTGTGTCTTCTTAAACACTTTCAAACTTACCTGAGATGAGTTGACAACAAAGGTGTGGAAGTTTGACTTTATTCCAAGTCCATAGCCAAACAGAAATCAGAGGGAGTATAGGCAGAGGAAAATATATTAGACAATTAGAGTAAAGCATCTCTCCCATTGGGAGATGAGGTAACTCAGTTCAACTCAGAAAAAGTCTCAGTTGTCACCCAAGGAAAAATCCTCTGGAGCCGGCTTCTGCCCGGCATCTTATGCTGCTTTCAACAATTTGAAGCGGGGTTGGCATTGTGCTTCCTTCTCACAGGTGGAAACCAGAAATGCCCCAGACAACTACAGAGCCCAAAGAGACTGGAGAGAGCCTAAGGCCAAGAAATTGAAGCTTCCTCTCTCCCACTCTTGCCAACTCCACCCAATCTCCCATACAGGTGTGTCCCAATGGTCTCCACCAATGAGAAGAGTTTCATGTAATTCAGGGCACATATATGGAGAATGAAATTTTACCCCCAAAATTTGTAATCGCTTCTGATAATTATAATTGAAATGAATACTCCCTTCACATTTGTCAGTCCTTGGGTAGTTTTTTTTTTTTTTTTTTTTACCTTTGGATCTAAGATAACCAGTTGAGTCCATGTAGGCCCTTTTTCCTCCCCTGGTGGGATTTAAATGTGAGCCTTACCCTCAGCTACCCCTTCATTAAGATCGATCTTCACTAGGGTGGGAGTCTCAAGGAGAGTATGGAGGGGAGGGGCAGGGTTAGGGAATGAATCAGTGGGACAAGCCAGAGTGCTCTCAAAAGCTAAACCTTTTCTGTCAACTTCTTGGCCTGACTCCCGTATGTATTAAATGAGGATTTGGGCCTTGACAATTAGTAGGGCCTGATCTATAAAGAAATATCTCTGGCCTGTGAATCAGTAAGACTTGGGTTCAAGTTCTGCCTTCAACACATGTAAGTTGTGTGTGTTTCAGTGCCCTAGGCAATTCTCTAGGACAGCAGAGAATGAGCATTTATGTAGTATGTGTCTGAGAGCTTTTACAGCTATGATCTCATCTGATCCTCATTACAACTAGGGGAGGTAGGTGCTATTAGCTTTCCTATTTTTTAGGTGAGGAAGCTGAGGCAAGTAGAGGTTAAGTGACTTGCCCAAGGTCACACAGATAAAAGTATCTGAGGTCACACTGGAACTCAGTTCTTCCTGATTCCAGGCCTGAAGCTCTGGAGACTGTGCCACCTACTTGTCTCTAATTTTATAAATCTTCATCCTCATAGGTAGAGTTCAATGCCCTTCCCTCAGCTGGGGCAGGGCAGAGTTGGGAGAGGGCGAGATCTTCTTTAATCCTCTTCAGGATTAAGTCATTTTGGGTGCTTTTGGCTTTCAGTTTTGAGGAGTTAGAAGAGGCCAACCTCATTTTAGGTTACTAGAGGAAAAGACTGGGAAGACATGAGAGGAGTCTGTGGTCTCCATATATCCTCGTGCCCAGTTTGCTCCTTTAGAGACTTCAGAGAGTTTGCCCTGGTGAGATCTAAAAGTCACTTTCTCTCTCTCTCTCTCTCTCTCTCTCTCTCTCTCTCTCTCTCTCTCTCCCCTCCAAAGAGAAAGCTTCTTTACTCTGTATTGTCTGGTATATATCCTATGAAGTATACATTTTCTGATTTCTGTTTTGTAACCAACCTGCTTAAATATGTTTTCTTTGCTAGTCACTATGTGTGCTCATTGTAGACCCAGTATTAGATAGATAGATAGATAGATAGATAGAGAGATAGATAGATAGATAGATAGACAGATAGATATGGGCATATAGAGATATATATGGCTATATAGATATATATTAGATGTAGAGCTTGGAATTCCAATTTCCCCTAGTTATAATGACACAATTATCAGAAGTTTGATTGAAACCAATCATATTCCCTAGACTACCAATATTTAAAGGAGCTGTTAGATGTAATTCTATCCCTTCTCTTTGAGGAGAGTAGAATGGCCTCTGACCCCAACCTTCTGCTGTTACTCCTGGCAAGAATGAAAGACTCCCTTAGGGAAAGGTTGGGGGAGAATATGCTAGAGATGTCTATTCTCCCTCCCTTTGAGCCACACAACAACACCTACCCGTGACATAGGTAGGGGAACAGCCCTTCTACCATGAGTGGTCTACACATTGGTCTTCCCCATGTGGGGCACTCATTCTTCTCTACACAGACACACACACACACAAACACACAAAAACACACACAAACACACACACGCCACTGTGTCATCTCCAAGGAGCTCACATTCTAAAAGGGGAGGTGAGTAATAAACAAAATCCCATGCACATGCAAGATAAAAACAGTGCAGATGAGATGTAATCTCCTCGGAAAGTCACTAACTTTGGATAAAGTCTTTCAAAACATTGGATTTTAACTGAATTTTGAATGATTTCCAGGAAGCCAGGATATAAAGATGAAGAGGGAGAACTCTCCAGCAATGAGGACAGCCAATGAAAATGCACACTTAGGAGGTGGAGTCTCTTGTGCTAGGAATAGCAAGGAGGCCAATGTTCTTGGATCATAAAGTGCAAAGAGGAGAGTGAAGTGTAGGACTAGAAAGAAAGGAAGGAACTGGGTTAAAAAGAGTTTTAAAAGCTAGAGAGGGTTTTTTAGATTTTATCCTGGAAGAAAGAAGTAACCATTGCAATTTACTGTGGAGGAAAGTGACATTCATTATCAGACTTGCTTTTAGGAAGGTTTGTTTGCCAGTTTATTGGATGAAGGAAAGGAGTGGGTAGAGGTGAGTACAAATGTGTGGTAAAGATCCCAAGCAGAGTGGGAGTCCCAGCAGTGTGAGGAGCTGAGGGCCTGCACCAGAGTGCAGTGACTGTTGTGGGAGTAGAGAGAAGGGGACCCACACAATCTATTTTGTGAAAGCTGAAATGATGAGACTTGACAACAGATGGAATATGTGGGGTGAGTAGGAGGGAAGAGTCACAGATGTTACCAGATTTTAGAACCTGGCTGAGGACTAAAATGATGGTGCCTTTGACAGTAACAGGGAAGTTTGGAAAAGCAGATGTTTTTTCTGTGTGTGTGTGTGTGTGTGTGTGTGTGTGTGTGTGTGTGTGTGTGT
>NW_020954582.1:5334440-5361002 GCF_900497805.2 Vombatus ursinus
TGTGTGTGTGTGTGTGTGTGTGTGTGTGTGTGTGTGTGTGTGTGTGTTTGGAGGGGAAGAGTGAGGAAGTAATGAATTCTGTTTTGGGCATGCTGAATTGGAAATATCTTCAAGACATTCACTTTGATATGACACAAATATGGCTGATAATGAGATAGTGGAGGTCATAAGCAAAAGAATCTTCTGCATTGAAATAATAACTAAATCCACAGGAGATAAATGAGATTACAAAGTGAAATAGTATAGAGCAGTGGTTCTTAATCTATGGTCAAGGAAGTCTCAAAGGTCCATGAATACATTTTAGATGATGCATGAAACCAGATGTAACAAAAATACAGCTTTCTTTTCAATAAGCTGTAACTGAAATTTATCGTTCCATTCAATTGTGAAAATAGACAACAATAACCAACAAATTATTCTAAGCAGGGTCCCATAGCCTTTACTAGACTTCCAAAGGGTATCATTACACACACACACACACACACACACACACACACACACACACACACACGCACACACACACACACACACACACACCAGTTTAAAAACCAATGGTATAAAGGGAGAAGAGATGTGGGCCTAGGACAGGATCTTAGGGGGCACCCACTTAGTTGGCATCACTTGCAGGAAAATCAAGCAAATAAGACTGAAAGGCAAAAAAAAGTAGAAAGGTAGAAGGCAAACCAGGATAGCAGTGTCCCAAAAACATGGAGAGGAAAAAGAATCTGGAAGAGGAGCTTGAGCAGTAATGTCAGAATAGGTAAGGAGGTCAAGAAAGAGGAGGGTATCCTTAGTTTTGGCAATGAAAAGATCTTTGGGCATTTTTGCAGGCAGAAGTTTCAGTTGAATGAAGAGATCTGAAGCCATAATACAGAAGAATAAGAAGAGAGGAGAGGAGAAGGCCAGGGAAGCACCTATTTCATGTGACTTTCCAAGAGGTTCATTTTTCTCAAAGACTTTATTCATGAAAGAGGAAGACAGATATAGAAGAAAAGCTAGCAGGGATTTTCCAATCAAATAAGGGTCTAGGAAAACTATAAAACCTAAGTTTGTTACTTTTTTTAATGGAAGGGAGAGTGCAGGTTTTTTTTTTTAACTTTCTCATACTCAGAAACACTGCTCCTACTTTGCTACTTAATAGCAGCTGAATATAACTACAGTCTCAATATTTCACTTTCAGTATGGGTTTTAGCATTGGGGTGCTGGTATGAGGTGATGTGATTCCTAAGAAGTCCTCATCCCCTAGAAGTCAAACATATCCACCAGCAGGGCTTGTCATAATTTCAGCATCCTGATGATCCTGTCCATGTTTAACCCCCAATACAATTTAGCCATTCTATTTACATGCAAGAACCATTCATTACGCTCCTGATACTGACAGAATATTACACCAGGCTTAGGCAGAGTTCTGAGTTTACATGTTATCCATTCCTCTGAAATCAGACTCAAGAAGGCAAAGAACATTTTGACAATTTCCCTTATTCTCTTGTTCAGAAATGGTTTTTCTATCCTCCAACTGTGCAGAACAATTTGTAGCTCTGTTACTCTCATTACATTTTATTTTATACTTCAACGTATGCAAATCTTGTAGGAAGGAGGCATGCAGTGCTGGGCTTGCAATGAGAAATATTTCCAAGGACAAGCGTAAGCTTCAGGAGCTGGGAAAGCCTTTCTCTAAGACTAAGTTTCCTCATCTGTAAAAATGGGCAGAAAAAGGACATATATTAATGCTTACCTCACAAAGTGATGGTGAGCGTCAGGTGAGCTAATATAACTGAAGAGCTTTGCAATTCTAAAAGCATTTTTGAAATGACTATCAAGAAACGAACTTATGGAGTGCCTAACTCTGGGTCTATAAAGACAGAAGCGAAAGGAATTTAAAATGTAATTGTACAGAAAACATGTACATAATCAAAGTATGAACAGAACATTATCTATGAATACATATATGCATGTGTATACACACGTGTACATGCATTTGTGTTGTATATGTTGTTTATGCTATTTATATATGTATATGTGTGTGCGTGTGTGTGTGTGTGTGTGTGTGTGTGTGTGTGTGTGGAAAGCAATCATGAAGAAGATGGTGATGGAGCTGAGCTTTGAAGATGACTTGCTGGAAATAATAGAAGCTTCTAGTTTTTATTCACTAGTGCAAATATATTACTTTCTTTGTCCCGCTACTCTACTTTATGCTCAGTGATGTCACCTTGGTGATCTGGGAAGAGATAAGGTCTCAACTCTTAGTGACAATAATGGCGATCAACCCTGTCGTAATTTCAAGCTTGATTTGATTTCATCTTCTCATTTAGAAAACTCAGAACAAGTGTAAGATTTGAATCTAGCACATCAAATATTTCCTTGTCAAAACATTTTCTCGACCATAATTCAGTAATTCAATTCAACACTCATTGTCTATCCTAAATTGCATTTCCTAAATTCTTACTATGTGTTAGGCACCATAAAAATTGCCCCAACAACACAAATAGAAGTAAAAGAAAGATAGTTCTTGCCCTCTAGAAACTGGCATTCTAAAAGCAAGCTCTCACCCCTACAAGGCAATTCTATTATACCTCCTTAATTAACTCACTATTCCACTTAGCATAACAGCTTTTTTAAAAAGTTTCATTTTTCCTCATATTGCCCAGATTTACACACACACACACACACCCCTTCTCAGTTGAAAGCCTTGCCTCATATTCTACTAAAAATTTTTTGGCTATTAGCAGATCTTCTTCATCTCTGTTCCTCATTTTAGTCGTGTTATTCTCTCCTCCTTTAATCCTGTTTCACAAGAAGAGGTGGTCCTTCTCCTTGCCAAGGAAACCCTTTATAAATGCATAAATAATGCCATTCTTTCCTGCTTTTTTCCCAGTAGATTGCCCCCTATTCTCTCATTAATCTTAAATCTCTCCCTGTCCACTGACAGCTTCCCTACTGCCTGTAAATATGCCCATTTCTCCCCAAGCCTCAAAAACCCATCATCCATCCTATCATCTTATATCTCTCATAACTTTTGTAGCTAAACTTCATTAGAAAGCCATCCATAGTATGTGTCTACACTTTCTTTCCTCTATTTGTCTTCTTATCTCTTTGCATTCTCATTTCTGACCTCTTTGAACCAAAAAGGCTCTCTCCAAAGTACTAATAATACCTTAATTTCCATATCTAATGGACATTTCTCAATCTTCATCCTTCTTGACCTCTCTAAACTCTTTAACACTTTTGGTCATTTTCTTGTTCTCAATATTCACTTATCTCTAGTTTGCTTTTTTTTTTTTTTTGATTTGCTTCTTACCTGTCTGACTATTCTTTCCCATGTGATCATCATCCAGGTTACCCTGGCGGATGGTGAATCTCTTGTAGGACTCTGTCCTAGACTCGCTTTTTCTTATTCTAAAGAACTACTTAAAGATATTAAAATAAACTGTAGATTAAGTAGATAAATCCTAAAGAATTGGCATAAAAACTATCGACAATTTCATTTAAAAAAACTATAAAGAGACTAGGTTCTAAAAATTGAGATACACAGCCAAAGCAGTTCATAGAGAAATTTCTATCTTTAACCATTTTTAAAGAAAAATGATCAAGAATAGATCGTATTAATTAGAAATGCAATTAAAATACTAGAAAAACAACATTTTAAAAAATACCAATTGGTCACCTAGAGATACTAAAATTAAAATAAAATCTTAACAAATTTGAAAATTAAACAAAAATACACAATGTATTTGGAAATAAATTTAGGAGCTTTACTTAAATACAAATGCACACACACCCACACATATATGTATATACAGCAAGAGAAATTTCTATCTATACAGATATAAAGATCTCATCTACTGTTCTATTGATTGACTTATCCAGTGATGCAAGAAGCTTTCCAATTCCTTAGAGCCTTCTGAGACCACTACCACTTAATTTATCACATATATATCTTGCTTGTACATAGCTGTTTATTACCTCCCACCAGACTGTGAACATTTTGAGAGCTGGGCCCATTTGTTGTTTCTGCTCCTGCTGTGGTGGTTGCTTCTTCTCTGTTTCATTTTGTTTTTCCTTTCTTTGTATCCTCACCATGTAGATTCAATTCCTGCCTTGGAGCAGGTACTTATTCAATTCTATTTTACTGACTGATTGACAGGATGACTGATTGATTGGGAGGTGAAGACAACACATTAAAGAAAATTCGTCTATATGTAGTGGAGATAACCTGGAAACCTTTCCAAGAAAATTGGGGTGAAACAATGATGCTCACTAGCACCTCTTCTGTGTACTAGGATCCTAGAAATGTTGCTCATGGCTATGAAACAAGAAAAAGAAATTGAGACAATAAGCATGGGGGAAGAAGGACAAACACTTTTCAGGTTATATGACGATATCCTAAGAATGTTTGATAGCCAAGGCAGCTAGGTGGTGCAGTGGATAGAGTGCAGCCCTGGAGTCAGGAGGACCTGAGTTCAAATCTGGTCTCAGACACTTGACACTTACCAGCTGTGTGACCCCAGGCAAGTTACTTAATCCAGATTGCCTCAGCAAAACAAAACAGAACCAAAAAGAAAAGGATGCTTAATAATCAACTAAAAAAATTAACTGAAACAATAACTTTGGTAAACTTGTTGGAACTCAGATACATTCACATAAATCATAAGCAATTTTCTGTAATATCAGTAAAATCCATCAGGAAGAGATAGAGAAATCATATGTGAAATCACTGGTTGTTGTCCTTCCCTCTTAAAGAAGACCACAATGACATCACTACATTGGGGTCAAGGTACCGTGTGTCCAACAGTGGCTGATCTGACTGACATCAGCTTGGAAGGCTTTACCACAGGTTAGACACACATAGTCTATATGAACATTTGGAGTGGAGATGTCTCCGAATTTGCACTTCTCACATTTCTTTTGAGCTACTCCAATTCTGCTTTGTTCATAGAGTATACCATCTTCTTTGATGTGGGCACACCACGCTAGGTGGTCTTGTGCCAGCGTCCCCTGTGTCTCACAATCAATTCCAAAGTTCTTCAGAGAGACCTTGAGAGTGTACTTGTATCACTTTTTCTGACCTCCACGTCAGTGCTTGTCTTGTGTGAGTTTTCCACAAAATGGTCTTTTAGATAAATGTACTTTTTGTATTCAAATATCATGGCCAGCTCACTGGCTTTGCAATTTCTGTGGTAGAATTTGAATACTTGGCCATTCAGTTCAAGAAAGGACCTCAGTGTCCATGACTTTGCCTTGTCGGGTGATCTTCAGAATCTTCCTAAGACAATTCAAATGGAAACAACTCAGTATCCTGGCATGGTCCTGTGAATGGTCCAGGTTTCACAGGCATACAACAGTGAGTTCATCACAATGGCTCTATAGACCTTCAGTTTGGTAGGCAATCTCATACTTCTCTATCACAGTTTCATTCAGAGTCTCCAAAACACTGAGTTAGCTCTGGCAATGTGTTCATCAATTTCATCATCTATGTGCACGTCCCTGGAAAGTATACTTCCAAGGCAAGTGAAATTATCCACAGCATTCAATATTTCTACATTTTCTGTAATCAATGGCTCCACATATGGATGGTGTGGTGCTGGCTCATGGAGTATCTGTGTTTTCTTGGCGTTAACTGCGAGGCCAAAATCAGCATAAGCAACAGAGAATTGATTAATACTTTGTTGGATCTCAGCCTCAGAGGCTACAGTGAGTGCACGATCATAGATGAACGAAAAGTTGCATACCAACTTTCCCTCTATTTTAGTCTTAGCTTGCAGCCTTTTCACATTAAATAATTTACCATTAGTGCAGTAGCTGACCTTGATGCCATTTTCATCCTCTTTGAAGGAGTCTGACAACATCATAGAAAACATCATGCTAAAAAGCATGGGAGCAAGCACACAGCCTTGCTTCACTCCATTGGTGAGTGGGAAATCACAAGAGCATTGTCCATCATCCGGAATCCAGGCAGGCATAATATGAAACTGACGTGCAATACTAATGAATCTTTCTAGGCAACAAGATTTTGCCATAATTTTTCCATAAGCCCTCATGACTGATAGTGTCAAAGTCCTTTGTATGAATGTTGTGTACAGACCTCTGTTCTACTAGCATTTCGTCTGGAGTTATTGGGCAGCAAACACCATATTGACCATTCCTCAGCACTTTCTGTATCCACCACTGCCTCTTAAGTTGCTGAGCATATTCCAGGTGAAGGAACAGCCTGCTAAGGAGGACTATGGCAAGAATATTGCCAGCAATAACTGAGAGCCACCCTCCCACTCCCGTGATTGTCACAGGACAATCTATATCCTTTACTTTTATAGAGATAGACAATGGAGGCATCCTTGAACTCTGGGGGGATAACCTCACCTTGCCATATAACTCAGAAAATTTCAGTCAGTTTTTCTATGCACAATTTACCCCTCGCCTTGGAAATCTCAGCTGGAATAGAATCAGCACCGAGCGTTTTGCTATACAAGAGGAGCCTCATGGCATTCAAACCTCTTCTTCAGTTGGAAGTTTGGCTAGAGAAGGATTGACTTCAACCCTGAGGCACACAAGTCTCCAGCAGTAAGTGAACACTGTTGTTGCTGTTTCCAACTCCATTCCTCCCAAGGACTCCCTGCTATATCTGACAGTCTATGCCTACTCTGGCATTAAAGTTACCCAGAAATATAAGCTTGTCTCCTTTCAGCACATTGGTGATGAGAGTCTCCAGGTCTTCATAAATGTTTTCTTTCATCTCATCAGGGTTCATCCTGGTGGGAGCACATACACTGATGATGGTGCCGTGGTGCTTTCCTGCAAGTGGCAATCACATTGCCATGAGCCTGTTGTTCACTCCTTTTAGGAGGCATATGAGCTTGTTGACTAGAGTAGTTTGGATTGCAAAGCCTCCACCAGCCTCACAGCACTCCTTATCACTGTGACCACTCCAGAAAGATATGAATCTAGCTCCGACTTTGGCAAGCTGGCCTTTTCCAGTCTTGTTTCACTCAGGGCTGCTATTCAGAGGCAACAGCTGCTGTTTGTCTTTCAGGTATACTGGAATTCCTGTTGTCCATAAACATGCACACATTCCATATACTGATGGTAAGAGGAATCAACTTCACAAAAGATTTTTTATTACATTTTTTGTGTTTTGATATCAAAGTGGGATTTTCCACCTGCTGCTGCAAGTAGACCAAGCCCCTTCCTCAACTGGGAGAAGAGCCATGTGGCTCTTAAAAAAGGCTACTCAGATGCCCAGGGAGCTACTAAACCCCACTGAGGCTTCCAGTGAGACGATAACCCTATGGCTGGGTTGTGACTACAGCTTCTAGTGCATCTGCACCTGCTGCTTCATCACTTGCCTGTTGCTACAAGATTTTGAGGTAGGTAAACATGGTATGAGTATTTAAACAACTATAGAGTACATAAAGTGCTTGGGAGTCTACTTACCAATATACACATACGAACTACATAAATAGAACTAAAAATCACAATTTACAGAAATAAAAGATGAAAATCATTGGATAATCAATTATGAAAAGATAGGAGGAGTCAACATAAGAAAAAATGACAATACTACCTGTTGATTTACATATTCAATACTAAAACAGTCAAATAAGCAAAGGGTTACTCTATAAAACTACAAAAGTTGTATCAAAATTCACATGAAATCACAAAGGCCAAGGATCTCAAGGGAAATAACTTAAAGAAGAATGAAGCCAGGGGCCCAGCAGTGCCAGCCCTGCAACTACACTACAAGGCAGTGATTCTACTGGTTGAAGAAAATAATATGATCTATTAGTGCAACAGACTAGTTACACAATACACAGCAGCTAATCTATCTAGTACTCTACCATTTGATAATCACAAAGGCCCCAGCTAAGGACTCATTATTTGACAAAAACTGCTTGGAATATTTGATCGCAGCATGGAAGAAATTAAATAGAGGCCAATATAGCAAATCTTATTCCAAGAAAAATTCCAAATGTTATATGTGGCCAGTCTACACAAGTGTAATCAAAGAAAGAGGAAAATATACTGTATTACAAAAAATGTGATTGTGGCTTTTTTGGGTGGTAAAAACAAAAACAAAAACCACACCCTGCAAATCAAGGGATGCCCATCAACAGAGAAATGGCTGAATAAATTGTGGTCTATGAATGTTATGGAGTCCTATCATGTTGTGAGAAATGAGGAATTAGAGGATTTCAAAGAGACATGGAAATACTTACATTAACTGATTGATTCAGAATGAAGTGAGTCGAACCAGATGAATTATTTATATTTTAACAGTATTTTTTTTAAATGAACAATTTTAAAGACTATTTTTTAACTGAGGACGAATGAGATGATCAGAAACAGTAGAATACTTTATACAATAACAATAACCCTGTAAAGACAATTTTGAAAACTTTGAGAATTATGATTAATGCGATGTTCATCCATGATTCCAAAGGATCAGTGATGAGCTATACTAGCCACCTACAGACAGAGTGGAAACAGACTGAGGGTACAGAATGAGGCATGCATTTCTGGTATGTATATGTATATGCAAGAACTATGTATATTTCTTGCAAGGTATTATTTTTCTTTTCTCTTTTCAAAGGAATAAAGGTAGAAGGAAGAGAAAATAGTTTACTGTTAAATATTACAGACATAAATGTGAGGGGCACTATAGATGTTAAATATTGCTTACCCTTTCTGATAAGATCACTTTCTTGTTAGTTTCTCTTAGTTATTACTTTGGTATAAGAGACTTCCCAAGGAGTTGGGCTAATGTTGGTGATGTAAAAATAAAATATCAATAAAATTTTAAAAGAGGGAAAAAAAGGAAAAAAAAATAAGTTTAAAGAGTCAGAAGTGGAGCCTCGAAAGGGATACTACTATGCATCTGGTACCTTCTTAGAACTAGAAATATGAAAAATAAATTGTTCCTTCTTCCAAGAAGCTCATATTCTATTGAGAGAAAACAATATAAACATAACTATGCAAATACTATGTGTGATCAGTAATGGACTAATCACAAGACCTCCCATGTTACACCCCATGACTTTTTGTTTGAATGTATGGGTGTACGGACATTTGTTGTTATTCCACTATTCAGTCGTGGCTCACTCTTTGTGACCCAATAGAACATAGCCGGCCAGGTTTTTTTGTCCTCCACTATCTCTCAAAATCCATCAAAGTTCACATTCATTGTTTCTATGACAGAGTGTGTATATAAGTATATATAATCAAATATAGTATATATATATATATATATAAATATTTCATCTGTAACTATGAATGTATCATCTGCAAAATGGGCTAAAGAAGGAAATGACAAATCACTCCAGTATCTTTCCTAAGAAAATGCCAAAAGGGGTCATGAAGAGTGAGATATAACTGAAAAAAAAAGCAAAGATTCAACAATAACATGGATCTATGTTTATAATCATATATATGCAAATTATAATGATAATAATAATTATGCTAGCATTTATTTAGCTCTTTAAGTCTACAACATGCTTTACAAACATTATTTCATTTTATTATCACAATAATCTGAATAGGTAGATGCTTTTATTTTCCCTATTATACAGATGAGGAAACTGAGACAGGCAGAAATTAACTGACTTGCCCAGGGTCAGTAACTAGAAAGTATTTGAGGTTGGATTGAACTCAGGTCTTCTGAACTCCATGTCCAGCATTCTGTCCACTCTGCTACCTAATTGCCTAAAATTCAGAGGCTGCTGGCACAAAAAAATGGAGAAATCAGAAAACATATCTTATAGGAGGTAGGTGATATGAGGAATTAAAAGTTTCACAAAGCAGAAGTGAAGAGAGATAGCCTTGGAGCCATGAAATCCAGCCTGTGTGAAGATTGTATCTGGGAATTCCAATGTTTCAGATGTAAACAGAAAGTAATACAGTTTTGTTTTTTGCTTTTTGTTTGTTTGTTTGTTTGTTTTTTCCCTGAAACACATAGTATGTCAATGGGAATAACATATAATCATCTGCAAAAGATAGGCTAGAACCAGATAGGGAGGAGATGGAAAGACCAAATGGTGGATGTTTTCCTTGATCCTGAACACAGGGAGAGGCCCTGAATCTTTCTGAGCAGAGGAGTGATAGGTACTAGACTAATCTTGAGGGTAAACAAAATCTCATGTAAGCAGATATGGCCCCAGGTGTTTACCTGAATAGAAGGCTTTATGGGAAAGCCTTTACTGTGAGGGGGAAATGAGGCCCAGCACACTATACATTTATAAGAAAATATCTTTGCTGAGGCTGAACATTTTAAATTAAAGATATTACTAGGACTATATGACTTTTAAAGATTATGAACAAATATTAACAGAAATATTTAAATGTTACACTAATATGATTAAAGAAATGTACTCATTAGGTCATTTAAAAAATCATAGCACTGAATCAATTATAGCAAAATGATGTACCCAAAATGTGTGTAGGCTGGGGAAAAGGTCACCTCAATTACAAAGAGAAAGATTTGCCCAAAAGGTTGGATTTATTTGGAATTGATCTGCTACTTACGTAAAATGCAATAGTGTTTTCTTGATTGTTTACCAAATGATTCCCTCTATTTGGCAACTACGCATCCTCCACATCCTTCTGTCCAGGTTATATCCTTCTAAGTCAAGTTGTTGGACTTTTCTCTCATTTGGTCTTTGTTTCCTATGTTTCTTAGAGATGAAAATTATATATCCTACCCTTTGCAGCACAGTGATGGTGAAGTATGTGTTCCATTAATTATGCAGGTTTCATATCTTATCTACCCTGGGTTCCTGAAGCTATTTTAAGATGGCATTTTCATGTTTTACGTTTGTGAGTGCCCTTCTATAGTATAGAGCTTATTATTAAAATTACCTATCTAGTTGTCACAGGAAATGTCTTAGAAAATCAGATCCTGGTCTTTAGCATCATTCCTATGAGTGAAACGAACTCTTCATTTGTATGTCTGGTATGTGATTGATGGGGTCACAGCAATCAATATTTACCTCTAGATCTGCATTGTAGTTAGCAAATGTAATTCAGAATGCTGAGGTTTAATGTGAAGTTTTTCAACCCATGATCCATTCACCTTTAAGGAAAGGTGGGGTCAACTGTCTTTCTATTAACCCTCAGTTCTTTTCATGCTTGAGGAATCCCTCAATTCTCACCCTATAAATTTAGGCCTAGAACAACTCTACAACATTCTTATGAAAGCAAGGTTCACTGAATGAATTCCCAGTACCTCCTAATACTAATATGGGGTAATAGTAATAAAACAAATGTAAAGACCATATATTACCCTGAGGTCCACGAAGGTATGGTAGATGCTTAATTTTTTTTTAGTAATGTCCAATTCTTGCCCTCCATAATTAGACCCATTACAAGGATGAAATTAAGAATTAAGCCCTAGTGAAAAACAAATATCAATTGAGCAGGGGAAGGCAGTCATTTTGCCTGTTTATGTGTATATGTCTAGGACCTTAACATATTCTTTCAGGTGAAACAAAACCTGTCCCATATTCAAAGTTTTGTTATCCTAAAAGCCCTCCTGGGAGATAAGGCTCATATACATAGACAGGAGCCATAATCTCATATTCTTCAAGGAAAGCCTTAGTTGGAATATGGAATAAAAATTTAATTCCCTCCAAGTTTGACCATAGTTCATATGTGCTGAAGTTTTGAAAATGATCTGTGACACATATAAATACTTACAAAAATACATGTAGTCAGTATTCATAATAATCCAATTAATTCTAAATCATTACTGAAATCATAGTCACTTTTTTGTCATTATGTATTTTCTTAATTAATGGATATGAATAACACATTAGAGATAACATAGAATCATAGGTAGAAAACCTGCTTGGAAGTTAAGGAAACTGCAGTTCAAGTCCCTCCATTTACAGATATTCTCTATGTGACCTTGGTCAAGCTGTCTCTGTGACCTTGGTCAGGTCACTGATTGCTCATCTGCATTGATTCATTGATTAAAAAATACTTCCTCAAGTATAACCCAATGGAAGAAAGGAGAAGGAGAAGGAGGAGGAGGAAAAGGAGGAGGAGGAAAGGAAGGAAGGAAGAAAGGAAAGGAAGCAACCAAGATATATTGTCTTATGTTATGCCCAAAGGTGTAGAAGTTAATGTTATCGGATGGAATTAGCCATACTTGACATTTATGACCCCTAGTGTTTTAACATTCATATATTCATCACTCTGTATTTTGCTCATTTCTATCTTGCTTTCAAATTCTATGTTGTTTTCAAAGTTCATATTGTCATTGCAGATTTTGAGGAGGATAATGTGTGTCACTTGAAGGACAACTTTCAGAAAATGGACACTTAAACTTTTGTCTACATGCAATCAAGGTACATTCTTGAAGAATTTTGGCTTACCCGGAAAGGAAAAGGTGGCACACAGTATTTCATCTGCCTTACTTTCTCTCTATTGCCTTTTACCATTTTTTTTCAGTCTAGATGCCTGGAAGAAAAAAAAAATGAGAGCTTTGTTCTAGTTTTATTGATTGAATTTTCAGAGGAAGTTTAAATTTTCAGACACAGAAATGCTCAAAGATCATATATAAGGTTATAAAGGTACTTGGATCCCTATTGATGAAGGCAATACACAGACACACACACACACACACACACATTCACAGACATGTTTTAGACTTAAAGCACTGAAGTGTTTTGGGATAATAAAATCAAATATACACACAAATGTTCAAACAGGTTCAAAATGAAAAGGTTCAACTCGATTCCACTCTGTGGTCCTCTTCATCTCTAAATTTATTTCTTCCTTTGACCGAAAAATAGCAGTTCTAGGGCAGTATCCCAAAGAAGTCATACAAATGGGAAAAGGACCCAAATGTACAAAAATATTTATAACAGCTCTTTTTGTGGTGGCAAAGAATTGGAAATTGAGAGGATGTCCATCAATTGGGGAATGACTGAACAAGTTGTGCTATATGAATGCAATGGAATACTACTGTACTATGAAAAATAATGAGTAGGTGGACTTCAGAAAAACCTGGAAAGACCTGTATGGACCAATGCTGAGTGAAATGAGCAGAACCAGGAGAATGTTGTACACAGTAACAGCCATGTTGTGCAATGACTAATATTGATAGATTAACCCTTCTCAGCAATACAAGGATCTAAGACATCTCCAAAGGCCTCATGATGGAAAATGCTATGCACATTCAACAAAAGAACTCTGGAGTCTGAATGCAGATTGAAGCAGACTATTTGCTCTCTTTTATTTTGTTTTATTTTGTTTTTCTTTCTTCTGGTTCCTCCCATTCATTCTGATTCTTCTTTACAACATGACTAATGTGAAAATGTTTTATAAGAATGTATATGCAGAGCCTGTATCAGATTGTGTGCCATCTTGAGGAGGAGGGAGGGGAGGGAAGTGGAGAAAATTTAAAACTTAAAAGCTTATGGAAGTGAATGTTGAAAACTAAAATTAAATTAATTAATTAAAAATAAATTTATTTATTAAGTTTGCAAGGAACTGGGCCAGAACATCTTGCAACAAGATCTACTAAAAAAAGCAGTCAGTGGATTGAAGGGAGCATCTGAGAAAAGCACCACCAAGCACACATAGGGAACCCTTGACCTTTATGCAGCACTGGGAAGTTTGCAAAGGGCTTCCTATCTGTCCTCCTTTTGGGCATCCCAATGACTCTATGATGGCAGTGAGATAACTGATAAGAGAGAAATATTACTGATTTTAGAATTTACAGAGAGGGAAGTTTACAAGTGTGGAAACTGGAGACCCAAAATAACATGTGGCTTGTCCAGGGTCACACAATTAGGAAGTTTCCAAAGTGGGTTTTGAATCCCAGATAAACATGACTCTAAATCCAGCAAGCTATATACCCAAATACAAATGAGGTTGGTGAGGACCAATTTTATTTTCCGCTACAGGTTATTCTGATGATTAGTAGATCTTTGAGTCTTTGGAGATTTACTTGTGAATAATCATTACTTATTCATGGAATTTTTTATGTTTCTCTTTCAAAACAATATTTTTTTTAATTTCAAAATGATGTCTAAACTTTTTTGCCTGAAAATAGAGTTGTTCCTCATACACTTGAGGAAAAAATGTCTTTATCATTTTTTTTTTGCCTGGGGTTGGGGGTGGAGGTTAGTGACTAAGAAAAGTGAGAAAATCTCCCTATAAATACTCAAGGCTTTCATTCGATGGAACTCTCTGATACAAGAATATCAACAAAAAGTATGTGCATGTGTACGTGCATATGCATATTTTATTGTTATTATTTAATCATTTCATCATGTCTGACTCTGTGACCCTACTTGTGGTTTTCTTGGCAAAGACACTGTAGTGGTGTGCCATTTCCTTCTCCAGATCATTTTACAGAGATGAAAGATAAATAGGGATAGATAGATAGAAGGATAGAGTTTACCTAGGTGTTAGTGCAGCATTTGAAAAACCGTAATTTTACTTTTAGTAGTCCTGTGGAGAAGAAAGAGAGCTTTATACTAGAAAATACAACTGGGCGTACGGAGAGCTGGCTGGAAGGCTAGTATCAGAGGGTCAGATGCATTGCTCAGACCTAGAAGGAAGGTCATCTTCGTAGGCTCATTTTACATATTCCAGGTTGAGAAAGTGAGGTAGAGAGGAGAGCAGTGACTTAGTCAAGACAGGGCTGAGAGTTGGGATTCTCACCCGGGACTTGACTCTTACATCTTTTACTTTTCTTTCTATATCACATTCTTTCTCTTGCATCATATGTTTAGAATCGTAATGAACTTGGAACTAATCTAGCCACAGAATAACACAGTAGAATTAGGAAGGATCTTAAAGGATAAAGTTCAGCTCCCCCATTCTGTTTGTACTTATCACAAAATGACAACTCTAGAGTTGGAAGGTACCTTAGAGGCCAACCTGCACAACTTTTTCATTTTACAGGTGAAAAACTGAATCTCCAAGAGGTTATGAGGTTTGCCCATGTTAACACTGGTTATAAGTGACAGAAGCTGGTTTCGAATCTGGGTCTTCTGGCTCTAAATACAGTGCTCTTTCCATTGTATCAGTCCAATTCCTTCATGTTATAAATGAAGAAACTGAGGCCTAGGGAGGCTAAATGACTTGTCCACAGTCACAGATGTAGAATGAAACAAACCTGGTCCTTTGATTCCACAATAAAGGACCTGTATGTGGCACCTTGCTTCCCGGTCGGATGAAGAATTCCATTGATGGTCACCAGGTCCGTGAATAGGCTGATTCCGATGCTACCTTCAGAATGACCTGCTGAACCTTGACATAATGAAGTGCTTCTAGCTATTACTTTAGGCTATACCTATGGTGTCATTGGAGCAGGGAAGGCTTCAGTGTGAAATATCCATCCATCACCAAAGCAGACAGGCAACTCGTCAGTGACTTATAACCATAGACAGCCCCTTAAGGATAGTCAAAATGTTAGTGTCTTGCCCTGGATCACACAACTAGTAAGTGTAAGAGGCAGGAAGTGAATTTAGGACTTGCTAACTTGAGCATTAGTCCATGCTCTTATCTCAAACCTCTCGAGCAATCATGCCAAATCTTCCTTCTCCAGAACAAACTAATTAAGATGAGTGGATGCCTTCAGTGGGCTTTGCATTGGCTGGCAGACTAAGTTTCTCCCTCAATCAGGTATTTTCTCCCAATTTCCATCACCAGCTTCATCTCCCTCCTGCTTCCCCTAGGTTCAGGAAGGTGGAATTACGTTCAACTGCTGTCCCTATTGTCTCCTTTGTGTTCAATCATGCTTCAGGTCTTGTTAACGCCTGGCAGTCTTCGTTGTGAAGTTTCCTCTGTATTTATCTTGGGAATACATACATATAGGTCCTTGTTCATCTTACATTTAGGTTGTTATCATCATGATTATTGGAAAAACTTGACAGAAGAGATTGTTAATAACCAAATACTAATGCATGGAGGGTGGGGGGAGAGGAGATCCAGGTTTTTTCCTTTGTATTTTCTCAGTCAAATTCCAGCTTCTGACCTTGCCCAAAGACCATCTTATCTTGGTAGAATTCTTACCCCATCACTACTCACTGTTCATTGACTAGGTGGAGGATAGATCCTTTTGTATAGATTGCCTAAAGCAGGAGTAGTTTGGCTTGAGATCAGTCTCTTTTTGTCTATGAGTGACAAGATCAGTATCTCATACCCAGCCTCTCATTAAAATAGGCCCACCTTTCATTATAATATTCATTTTCTCATTATTTTTTGACCAATCAGACTTGATTTCTGTCTGTCAGGGTATATAAGCATTGAGTGGCCTCCATGATTGATCTTTGGTTTACAAAAGAAAGTCAAATGATCATCACTTTATTATCTTCCAGCCATAATTAATAAAATGGATTGTTAATTACCCAGAAACTGTCTCTCAAATTTTTCATTCATCACAAACTTCATAATGAATCTTCTTATATCTAAACCCTTCACACTTTAGTCAATGCTTCTCAACACAGTGAAAATATTCATCTTCACCCAATATTGTATTCTGTATCCATTTAATTTGTAGGACATAACTAGGACAGGGTGCCTAGTGATTTGTCCCAGAGTCACCATATTCAGGGGTCACATTTCCTGACCAATACTTTCTTCTGCACCATTTGAGAGGAGTCTTACCTCAACACCATTTCTCCTGCCTGCTGCTTAATCTTCTCTGCATGTCTCTGGAATGATCAGCCCAAATGGGGCAGGATATACCTGTTTATGTTGCACCTCCCACCACCTCCATCAGCCTATCCAAATGAATTTCTTGTGGTTACCAAGTTTGATAGTGATTACTATACCATCTTGACCTTGTGTCAAGCACCTACTTCGCTATGACATACATGAAGGTCATCCCTGGGAAAGCTTAGGCATGTTCAAACTGACTTATCTTTACCTCACACAAAGGGCAATACATTTTTGAAAAATGGTACCTTTTGAAGTCTGTCTGTCAAAGAGTTGAGTAATGCTTTAGTTCAGAGACCTCCTATGTTTATAGAAATTATCAAGCCCTGAAGGATTAACATATCTCACACTTACACTTGCACTATTTTGTAATCACTTAAGTTGAAATATGTGTATATTTAATCATTCCAAAATACATGATGCATTCCTTGACCTCCATTCTCAAGCACTGTGCCTGGAATAGTGTAGACCCTTGATATGACAATATATCAAGGTTGGTATGGGTGTTTCCTCCAAAATGCAAATTGTAACCCTTCCATAAATTAGTATGTAAATCTTAGGGAGTGTCCCAAGTTTCAAGTTCAGTGAGTTACCTATGGTCACACAGTTAATTGATATTGCAAGGAGAATTTGAAACCAGTTCTTCTAACTCCAAGCCAAGCACTCCATCTACTATGACATTCTGTCTCTCTGACTTTTAATATAATTTTACTATTGTTTTCAAAGATTCTGCCCATAATTTCATCTGTTCCTTCTCCCATATTTAACTTAGTTGGGCACATAGTAAGTACATAATAAATGTTAGTTGACTAGGACCTTTGAGAGCAAGGATTGGCTAACTCCTCAAGATGTCCAGCACTCTGCATCAATGGCAGTAGACAACGATTAATTATTCATTGGCTGAATGGAAAGATGGATGTTGAAATTTTCTGTAAATTACTGGAAAATTTTGTGGCAACATGTTAGCAGCTATCTTCAAATGGATATCTTCTCACTGACAATGCTTGCTCAAGAAATATCATATTTATTATTCTGGCTGGCTTCTTTACCAAATCTCAATATGGAACACACCCTCATCTTTTTATTTAATCTTCACATTTATAAGGATTCACTTTTCTGCAAGCATGAAGCCTTCCCTAGCTATTTTCCTATTGTTCTCCCAGTCAGCATTAGGATAATTAACATCTTTCCATGATTAATGTCTTAGCCTTGCTCTTATCTACATACATATTTCTCAATCTCTCTTTTCCCCTTGTCTGAGACTTATTAGTTTCTTATCATTTATTTCTTTTCTATTTCTACCTTTCCTTGTAATCCAAACAATCTCTTCAGTGGTATTAAAGATGTATATGCAATTTCTTTCCCGTGAAAATACTGAATGAGCCCCCCAGCCCTTTCAAGCTTCTCTCTCCTGATATGTCTTGTTTGGCAGTTTAAATTTCATGCTAATTTTTGGAAAAGTTCTCTATATCATTCAGCTGCATTTATTACCTCACTAAAATGCCCATTTCCCATTGCCTTTTTTTCTTTACTTGAATACAATTGATCTGTGATATCATCAATGTGGTGATTCCTTTCAATATTGCAAATTACAACTGTCTCTTGCTTCCCATCTTGTGGGACTCTCACTCTCACCATGGGATGGAGTTTTCACTTATACGTTTCTTTCATGACTTTCATTACTGTGCTTGTTTTTTTGGAATTCATTTTTTTTTCAGTGATGTATTTCAGCCCACTCATGTCCATCATCTTCTTCCCCATTTCTATTTAACTGATTTTCAAATTTCAGGTCTTTAGAGCCTGTAGGGTCCCCTAACCTATAGTCAAGTGACAAAGAAAAGAAAATCTCTTTTCTTTTCCCAACAAAAATGGCATTTGGCACCAGGGAAGTGCTGCAGTCAGCTTCTATGGGCTCCTAAGAGGCACTTACTAAATTGTCAGAGTCAGCATTTATACCTCAGAAATGGCAGACATGACAAATCAGGTCTTGGTTTAGTGTTCTGTTTCTGCTTTAGACTTAAGGAAGAGACAGAGAAAATGTTAACAATGCAGTTAAAATTCAATCCTGGGTTTTAGGAGAGTCAGTTGTTAAACATTTACTAGTTCACTGATGATTGACACTCTTTTTGTGCTTTTCAGTTTGAAAGAGCTGCCTAGAACAGCTAAGGACAAATGACTTAGTCAGGGTCATATGTGTCATAGAGGGAGAACTGGAACTCTGGTCTTTCCTCCTTCTAGGACTCTACTAATGCCATATGGCCCCTCCTTTTCCTTGTTATGAGGGGGAAAATAAACAGATAAAGAACATTTGTTAGGAAATTTTGCTTCTCTTTGTTCTGTTTCTCTTCCGTTATGCAATTTTCCAAAACAAAATAAAACAGTAAGGAAAACAAACAACAATAATAATAACAACAAAACCATAGCCTTCAAATTTGAGGAAGTTCTTATATCTTTGGCATTTCATCTAGTTGGACAGAGAGACAGTGAAGTGGATAGGGCACTAGGCCTGAAATCAGGAAGACCTGTACCCAAAACTGGCCTCAGTCCTTAACTAGCTTTATGACCCTGGGCAAGTCATTTAACCTCTATTTGCCTCAGTTTCCTCACCTATAAAATGGGTCTAAAACAGCACCTACCTTTTAGGGTTGTTTGAGGATTGAATGAGATGATACTTGTAAAACACTTAAAAGAGTTCCTGGCATGTAGTAGGTGCAATATTAATAGTAGCTATTGTTAGTAGTCATCATCATCATCATCATCAATCTAGTGGGTAATGTATATATTTGTACAGGGTACATGTTCACGGCCATATAGATCCCAAGTTTTATAAAGCTTGCTTTCCTCATCCAATTTCAAATGTAAGAATTAATTTAGGGAAATATTTAACTTTGCAAGTGAAGGAAAAGCAGATTAATTTTTCTACAAGTCGTTTGTTTGTGGACATCAACTTCCAGAGAAAAAGAAGAACTTCTATTAAGGTATATGTGAGGAAGAGGAATAATTTAGAGGCCTGGCTCTTGTTGACTGAGATCTGTCCTCCCCTCACCCCAACTCCTTATCTGGTGAGTGTTTAAGTGCAGCCTAGGATTCCCAGCTCTTCCCCTCTGACCTCTATTGTTTCCCATCTCCACATCTCAGTCTCCTAATCCTTACAATAAGGAAGGTGCTTCCATGCTCTCTGCAATCCCTTCAGTCTGTCTAGCAATTAAACAACATCCCAACCGTCACCATTCCTTCATGCAGGTTCTATTTGCTCAGTATCCCGAGTTCCCGAGTTCTCTTTGAGGTCGTTGAGAGATAAGAACATAAAAACAGCTGTGGGAAGATTGGTTGAGTGATCAGGAGATTAGACATTACCGTGACAGCAAGCCAGCTTTGGGCCAGAGCCAGCTTTCCATTGTATCACTTAATGCAATGGAGGAGTAAGAGAAGGGAGCTTGATTGTGTTTATTGATAATTATTTCCGTTCAAAAACATTCAGCTGAAACAAATTCTCAGATTCACCAACTCCTCATGGTTTACCAAAAGCCAAAAGCCATGGATTTCCTTCCCCCTGTGTTTTCTGCCCCTCTAACCACCTTGGTCTTAGATTATCATCCCATGTCTGTCATTCCCAACAGATGCCAGTGTACACCGTAGTTGGAGAATTGCTTTAACTAAATCTCCTCATCATCTGCTATTTTTTTAGCCTTTTCATTTAAAGAGGAAGGAAGTAAAACACACCTTTTATTTCGAGCTTTTCACTGCTTTCTCCCTGATCATTTGTCTTTTTGACTGCCTCATTGGACTTCTGTCTGAGCTAAGAGGCCAACACTAGTCATTTTTCTTCAGTGCATTACCACCTAGCAAAATTTATATATAAATAAGCTGTACTGGTGGCGAAAAGCGTCCAGGGATGCATGATCCTCCAAGGTTTCAGATCCTGTCTTAGTCTATTTTATACATCAATGTATCCTACCCAAAATGGATTGTTGTTTTTCTGTTTTTTGTTTTTGTTTTTAATTTATGGGGTGTTCTTTGAAAGGAAAGGATACGTACGGATTTGGATGGGTTAGATGCATTTAGAAGAGAGTGAAGGAAACCAAAGTGTTTTGTTCCTCCCCTTCTTTTCTTCTTTAGCTTTGCCCTTCACATGAATTGTTGCTCTATAATTTCTGTTTAGATAATTAACTTTGGGCAGAGATGGATATCTGGAGATTTAATAGCCTTTGAACTTCATTTTCAATATGGACAATGTTTCCAAGCAGGCATTTTGTGGGATAAGTGAGACATTGCAGTAGCATTATAAATGAGAAGTTGTGGATGCCTCTTTAGGTGTTTATTAACAAGACATTCTTAATGCAGCAAAATGGAAGTGAGTAGAATTTGCACGTCAATGTTAAATTATAAAGTCATAAAGAAAGCTTCGCACATTTTTATGCTCTACATTTGTCATGCCATATATGCCTACAATCACTTCTGGTTTACAAAAAGAGAAAAGAGTAAAATATGATGTGTTTTTTTTTAAAGGGGAATATATTTCAAAGTACAATGTCAATTATAACTCACCTCTGGATGGCCAGTTCGGGGTACCTATAAAGTTCTGAGAACAGCTGGGAAGGGCTTCTTTCCCAGGCTAAGGAGAAGGATCAATTGGTTTTTCAAAGTCATAGAATCATAGATTTAAAGTTGGAAAGGACCTATGAGGTTACTTAGGTCAATGTCTTCCTTTTACATTTAATGAAATTGAGGCTTACTGAGCTAAGTGATTTGTCCTCAGTCTTGGGGGTTTTCATTGGCAGAATAAGCACTCAAACCCAGGTCCTCTAACTGCAAATACAGCTCCATTTGCACTTACATAAATTGCAATTATTATATGAATCATTAGTATTATTCCCATGGTTAATATTGCTGTTTCTTTTAATGTTGTTCAGGTAAGGCTTAGAATAAATGGACTCTATAGTTCCTTCCATTCTGGCCCACTTTGAAACATTCACTTAGATGATTTGTGTTAGCATGAATTTGTATGTGCAGTTTCCTTGGGTTAAATTATACTTCCTTTAAAGATAACCCCTAAATTTACTGAACTCTTCTTGACCTCTCTCCTGAACACCAATCCTACATCTCCTGTTCCCAAGGGTTATTTTGAACTGAATGCCACCTAGGCATTGATCAGCATGATCAAAACAGAAATCATTATCTCAGCCCAAAGCCTAAACTTTGCCATCTTCTCAATTTTCCTATTCCTGTTTACAGTATCCATAACTATCTTTTCTAGTCATCCAGTTCAGAAGCCTTGGAATCACACTTACCTTCCTCAAGTCTGTCCCAACTCCAATCCATCCTCCATTCACCCATTGAAATGACTTTTCCTAAAACACAGCAGGTCCAATCATGTCACCTTCCCACTCAATGATCTCCAGGGGCTTCCTAGCTCCTCTAAAACATAAAATACTTCATTTGTTATTCAAAACCCTTAATCACCTAACCCTCTCCTACCTTTTCAGTTTTCTTACCTATTACTCAGCAACATGTACTCTTTGATTTGCCGACACTGATCTATTGCCTGTTCCAAGAAGACAACACCTGGTCTCTCAGTTCCAGGTGTTTTTTTGGGCTATGCTACATGTCTGGAATGTTTTCCCTCCTCATCTCAGTCTTTTGGCTTACCTGGTTTCTTTCAAATCCCAACCAAAATCTATTGGACACCTTTTTCCAATTCCTCTAAATTCAAGGGCTTCCTCTTTTAATTATTTCCAATTTTTCCTGCATATAATTTGTTTGTACATATGTGTTTGTTTGTTGTCTCTCCCGGCATTAGAATGGTAACTCCTTGAAGTCAGGGACTGACCTGCCTTCTTTTTTTTTTTTTTTTGGTATTCCCAGGGCTTTGCACAGTGCCTGATACATAGTAGGCACTTAATAAATGTTTATTGAGGACTGACTGATGAACAATGTACAGAAGTTGGAAAGAGGCAGATCTAAGTTGATAATTCCATTCTATGAAACAAACAAAAACTTTTTAACAATTAGAATTCTATCCAAATGGAATTGACTGCCTCTTCAGGAGGGATTTCTCTCTCGCTAGTCTTCTTCTAGAAAAGCCTACTTCATTGTTGATGGGATCTTAGTTAAAGAGATATGCTGGCCTAGGTGGTTTAATATGCCTTCAGATTCTGGGTTCCTCATATAAAACTAAAGGTAAAGAGGTAAAGGGGGCTCTTCAGACCTTGGGGACATCAAATGTCTCAAAGACAATACCATTTTGGTGTGTTAAATGTAAATGATTCAGAAACATACAAATTACATTTCCTTTGAAATACTGATGGGGTAAACAAAGTGAAAAAATGCTTGACTCATTTGTTAGGGGGTTTGTTGAGTGCAAGAAATATATATATATATATATATAATATACACATATATATATACATTTATATATAGCATTCTAATGTTGTTGTCCAAATTCTATTACCTCTGATTTGTCCTCACCTTCTTTTTGTGTCATAAAGAATATCCCCATGTGTGGGAGCAGAATGTATATTGAATTGGCAACAGAGACTACTACTCCTGGTGTGACCTTGGGCAAGTCATATAACTTTCTGGTCCTTGGCTTCCTCATCTGTAAGGGCTGAAAATGGGACATGATGATCTCTGAGATCCCTTTTAGTTCTAAATCTGTGTGAGAATGTGACTACCTCAAATCAATGTCAGATGACTCCTTGCAGGATAGTTTTTCTAGAGGAGACGCTTTTACGGGGTTCAGCTTGTGCTGGCTAGCCCCTGACATGCCTTACAACTCTGCAATTCTGATTCTGACAGTAAGGAGGTCTCAGTTCAGGTCTGAAACCCTGCCTCTTCCTGGATGTGTGACTTTGAAAAGGTCAGTTAACTTCCAGGAGCTTGAGGTGTTTTCATTGCTACAAAGAAGAAGCTGGGCTAAATATTCTGAAAGACCCCTTTCAGCACCATCATTCTATGATTCTAATTGTAGGCTGATATACTATAGAAAAAAGTAATGTACTTCTTGGAAATCTGGACGTTCTTAATAGCCGTATGTTCATTAAGATGGAAAAGCAATGCAAATAGCCTACTTCTACTGTAAATGACGCAATTCGCCTTTGAGTCCTAATGGGCTAAATGCTCATTGTAACCAGATCACAAATAAATCCTGCTTCCTTTTGTTGGTATTCAAGTTTGTCTAGATCATATTATTATAGAACAGCATTCTTATGTCGGGATAAAAGAGTGGAAGCATTAACATTTATAGTTCTCACTGGTGAAAAGGCGGATGACATGCAGTATCATTTTGTAGCTGGTAATTCAATTGCTGGCACATTAGGATTTTTAACATTAAGGCCTCTGCCATAAATTCCACTTCTGTGTTCCGTCAGTCACGAACAAATGCTGAATTATCTCCTTCCTTAGACATACACCATTGGAATCCATTTAAAGTGCTTAATGATGTATTAATAAACCATGATTTTCCAGCAGAGTTTTCTGAACTCCCATCCCTGGCGCCAGTGCCTGCACTGCCAATCAAATTAGAATGTCATCATGTCTTAGTAAATAAAGGTTAATTGGACATAGAAAGGGAAATTGAACAGCAGAAATACCCATAATGGCCTTGTTCTGGCCTAAAAATGTGTTAGCACATTTCTAGAGTTTTTTCCACATGGGACTCAAAGATCACGGAGATCTCAGAATGGGGGCTGTTGCCAGCCTTTTACAAAACAATTGCGCTTTCAGAAATCTCATCTAGGCCCCAATATGGACTCAGAGATTTGGGCTGAAAGCAGGGCTGGGCTGATAAATTATTAACAACTCACACTTTAAGGGGAAAAAAATAAACTAGCAATACTTTTAAGTTTATTCTGTATTGTTAATAACTTTCCATCACTTTCTTGAGTGTAGATAATCAATAAAACAGTACATCAAGTCCTGGTTTGTGGCTTAAGCATAAACATTTATACTCATTTGCTTAGATACATTTCTGAGGTGTAAGTCCTTATCCTGGAAATTTAACAATTAGCTCTGAGAGCAGGTTAAAGCTGGCTCCAGTAGACTGACTAGAAGGGATCTCAAAGCCCAACTAGCCAAATGTGCTTATTTTAAAGGGGCAGTTAGTGATGCGATGAAATAGTCATGAGCTATCATGTAGTGGAGAGGGAGCCAGGCCTGGAGTCTGGGAATGGCTGGAACAAAACCAGCTCAGCTACTCTGATTTCAAATTCTGTATTCTTTCTCCCTTTACCACACTAGCTCTAGGAATCTTGTTCCCATGACTATTTTCATGCAATGACTTCCCTGACTACTTCCTGGGGGGAAAAATATAAGCATTGCTAATATTTCTATAGATCTTCACAGTTTACAAAGTGTTTCATAGGGATATATGTGCATATTTGCATACATACATACATACATACATATACATAAGTGAGTATACAACTTTTGTGGTATGGGTGTTATTATCAGCCCTATTTTACAAATGAGATCACAAAGACAAAGTGACTTGTTCAGGGTCAAACAGATAAAGTCAGAGGCAGGATTTGAACCCAAATCTTGGAGATCAAAGTTATATAAACTATGCAATTGCTCATGCCAACTCTAAAAATCAGTGGTGTTTATTCATTGGGGATGAGAAATTTTCAATTCTCCCCCAGTACTTTTTTAAACAACTATACCAAAAAATAGGGATTTGCTTATTCTCAGATCACAACAGGATTCCCCCTCCTTCCAACCAGTCTTCTCCTCACCTGAGAGTCTGCTTGACATGAGAGGCAGCTGCTGCCTTTTACAGAATGAGAAACATGCTACCAGATGACTAAAATAGATCCATCCAGATGAAATTCCTGCATTTAATTGGGCTTGCAGGATGGGGTGGGTGTGGGAGAAAAACTACATAAGCAGCTCTTGGCGACCACCTAGACACTGATTTTCAGAAAATTCACATATTTGATACAAGGAAAATAAGCATTCTAGAATCATGTTGTATTAGAAGCTACCCTTGCTCTGGCGGGAGACCCGAGTTCAAATTTTACCTTTGATGTTTACTACCTGAGTGACTTTGTGTAAATCATGTAAATTCCCTTTACTGAGTTTCCTCATCTATATCTGAAAAAGTTGTACTAGAAAGCCCCTCAGGTCCTATCCAGCTCATGGTCTTTCATCCTGGAGGAATCACAAGACTGAGAGCCCAAAGGACTGGATCATAGATCTCACCCTGTTACCCACAAAAAGTGAAATCTTAGGCAAATGACATCCATATTTCCTTTATTTCATAAAAATATTGATCTGGTGCTAAATGTCTTAAGGTCATAGATTTAGAATGAGAAGAGTCCTTCTAGGCCACTGTATCAAGCAACCTTAACCTATCAGTGTGGGGAACTTGGGCAAGGAAAGTTAAAGTGATTTGTCCAGATATTAGGTGGCGCAGCCAGTTTTCAATCGGTGTCTTTTGACTCGAAATTTAGTGTTCTATAAAATGCTTGCTCTGCTAGAGAAAACTGGTAAAAATGTATTACTTTTGTATTTTCATCAAGGTTAACCTCAATCCATAGACAAGTCTTCCATTTGCATAAACGCTTTACAGAAATGAGAAATCATGCAGATGGGTCATTAATTGATTATACCTTTTCAGTCAGTGTTAAATTTTTAGTTTTAGTAAAAGCTCTTCCAGAGGTATTCCATTCCTTTTCAACCTTCTCCCCTTTTCAATATCTTGACACTTAATTACAGTTGTCTCATGTTTAAAATGTAGTTGAGGAGGTGGAGCCAAGATGGCAGAGTCAAGGCAGGGATCCATGTGAGCTGTCCCACATTCTTCTCCAAACAACAATAATGCCTCAAAATGAATTCTGCTGTAGCAGAACCGATAGATAGATAGATAGATAGATAGATAGATAGATAGATAGATAGATAGAT
>NW_020954582.1:5361012-5459197 GCF_900497805.2 Vombatus ursinus
ATAGATAGATAGATAGATAGATAGATAGATAGATAGATAGATAGATGGGCTGAAACAGTTTTCCAATCCAAAACAACTTTAAAAAGTTGTCAGGAAATGTCTGTCGCTGGGGTGGGACTAGAGTGCAGTCCAGCACAAGTCATGCGTGGGAAGCCTTCAAGGTGACTGAATCTGCATTAGTGAGTTCAAGGGTTCTTAGTCCACAGACTATAAGGGGTCAAACAACGGAGCAGAAGGAAATTACAGGGGATCATTTGTTGGCAATGGGAGCAAAACTCTGTTGCATTGCCCAGACCTGGTTCCAGCTCACATTCCCTGAGCAAGAACATGCACTAACAGGAGCAAAGATCGTGGTCATAATTTTAGGGTGAATAAAAGTTCTTGTGGTCTCTCATAGACCACAGCACAGACCAGAAGAACAATGACTACACCTCTCCTAATGTCATACAATCATGGAAGAATGAAAACTTACAGACCCTCCAAACTAGTTCTGGAAACAGCTACAGAAAAAACACCTCAAACTTGGACAGTGACCCCTCCACCACAGGCGTGGAGCCCAACTTTAACATAAAGTTAAATGTCAAGAAATATGCAGGGGAAAAGAATGATTAGACAAACGAAAAAGAACCTGACCATAGGAAGTTATTACAGTGACGGGGAAGATCAAAACACAAACTCAGAAAAAGACAATGAAATCAAAGCAACTACATGCAAAGCCTCAAAGGAAAATGTGAATTAGTCTTCGTCCCTGGGAGAGTTCAGAAAGGATTTTAAAAATCAAATAAGAGAGGTAGAAGAAAAATTAAGGGAGACACAAAAATTACTGAAGAAAATAAGACCTTAAAAATAGAATGAACTAAATGGTTTTAAAAAAAGGGGGAAAAAAGACATAAAAATGCCAGAAAGAAAACTCATTAAAAAGCATAATTGGTCACATTAAAAAAAAGTACAAAAATTAACTGAAGAGAAAAACTCCTTGAAAAACAGAATTGGCCATATTTTGGGGGGAGGAAGAGAAGGCACAAAAGCTAACCGAAGAAAATAATTTCTTAAAATTAGAAATGGGCAAGTGGAAGCTAATGACTCTATGTTATATAAAGAAACAAGCAAAATTAAAATTAAAAAAAAATAAAAAAGAAGAAAATGTGAAATACCTAATTGGAGAACAACTGACCTAGAAAATAGATTGAAGAGAGATAGTATAAGAATTATTGGACTACATTAAATCCATTATCTAAACATAAAACATCACAGATATCATCTTTCAAGAAATTATCAAGGAACACTGCCCTGATATCCTAGAGCCAGAGAGTAAGGTAGACATTGAAAGAATCCACACATCATCTCCTGTAAGAGATCCCAAAATGAAAACTCCTAGGAATATTATGGCGAAAATCCCAGGTCAAGGAGAAAATACTGCAAGCAGCCAGAATGAAACAATTCAAATTTCATGGAACCACAGTAAGGATAACAAAATATTTAGCTGCTTCTATATCAAAGGTTTAGAGGGCTTAGAACAGAGGAGGGGATCTGCAGCTTTGGGGCCACATGTGACCTTCTGGGTTCATGGGTGCAGCCTTTTGACTGAGCCCGAGTTTTACAGAACAAATCCTTTTATTAAGGAGATTTGTTCTGTGAAGGTTGGATTCAGTCAAAAGGTCACACTTTAGGATCTAGAGGGTCACATGTGGCCTTGAGGCCACAGGATCCCCACCCCTGGCTTAGAATGTGATATTCTGAAGCTAGAATTACAGCCAAGAATCACCTACTCAGCGAAACTAAGTGTAATCCTTCAGGAAGAAAAATGATATTTAATGAAATTGAGGATTTTCAAACATTCCTGATGAAAAGACCAGATCTCAACAGAAAATTTGATTTTCAAATACAAGACTCAAAAGAAGCATTAAAAAAAGTAAGCAGGAAAGAGAAGTCATAAGGAATTCAACAGCTAAATTGTTCGCATTCCTACAATGGACAATGATATATGTAACTTCTAAGAACGTTATCATTTTTAGAGCAGTTGAAAGGAGTATACATATAGACAGAGGGCACAGATGTGAGGGGACTACAATGGAATGATATAAAAAAATAATAAAGTGAAGAGGTGGCCCAAAGGGTTGCACTGGGGTAAGGGGAAAGGGAGAGGTAGAATGGAGTAAATTATCTCACATAAAAAAAAAAGTGCAAAACCAGTTATACATTGGCAGGGAAAATGAGAAGGTGGTGGGAAATGCTTGAACCCTTACTCTCTTCAGAATTGGCTGAAAGAGTGAATAACACACACACAGTTGGGAATAGAAGTCTGTCTTACACTACAGGGAATTAGGAAGGGAAGGAAAAAATAAAAGAGGGATTTGAGAGAAGGGGTTGTTTGGAGGATATGGTGGTCAGAAGCAAAATACTTTTGAAGAGGAAGAGGGTAGAAAGAGAAGGATAAGTGCGGCAGGGGAAGCAGGATGGAGAAAAATACACAATAATCATAACTGAATGTGGATGGGATGAACTCACCTATAAAATGTTAGCAGATGGCAATTGATTGAAAATACATTCTTACAATATGTTGTTTACAAGAAACGCACTTCAAACAGAGAGACACACAGAATAAAGGTAAAAGGGCTAAAGAAGAAACTATTATGCATCATTGGAAGGTAAAAAAAATAATAATAAAAGCTAGTGTAGCAATCATGATCTCTGACAAAGCAAAACCAATACACCTAGTTAAAAGAGATAAACAGGAAAACTACATTTTGCTAAAAAAAAAAAGCTATCATAGACAGTGAAGTAATATGAATAGTAAACATATGCACTAAATGGTGTAGCATCCAACTCATTAAAGGAAAAGTTAAAGTACTTACAAAAGGAAATAGACAGTAAAAGTAAACCAGTGGCAGACCTCAACTTTCCCCCCTTCAGAATTAGATAAATCTAACCATAAAATAAATGAGAAATAAGATGAAAAGCATTTTAGAAAAGTTAGATGTGAGAGATGTTTAGAAAAATATTGGCAGGGAATTGAAAAGAATATACATACATACATACATACATACATACATACATACATACATACATATGTATATGTATATTTCCCTCAGTGGTACATGGCACCTACACAAAAACTGAACATGTATTAGGGTACAAAAAAAGCTTTCAACCAATTGCAGAAAAACAGAAATATTACTTGCACCCTTTTCAGACCATTATGCAATAAAATTACATTTAACAAATGACCAGGAAAACAGACTAAAATTTAACTAGAAAGTAAACAATCTAATCTTAAAGAATGAGTGGGTCAAAGAACAAATCATAGAAACAATCAATAATTTCAATCAATAAATTCATTAAATGTTGACATTAAATGTCAATAAAGAGACAACATACCAAAATTTATGGGATAAAGCTAAAGCTGTACTTGGGGTAAATTTATATCTCAATGCTTATATCAATAAAATAGAGAAAGATCAGGTCGACGGATTTGGCATGCATCTAAAAACAGCTAAAAGAAAGAATAAATTAAAAAATCCCCAATTAAACATAAAATTGTAAATCTTGAAAATCAAACAAAAGATTAATAAAATTGAAAGTAAGAAAACCATTGAACTAATAAATAAAACTAGGAGCTGATTTTATGAAAAACATAAAAAACAATAAAATAGATAATCCTTTTCTTAATTTGATTTTTAAAAGAAAGAAAAAAACAAATTAGCAATATCAAAAATAAAGTGTGAATTCACCACCAATGAAGACAAAATAAAGGTAATTATTAAGAGCTATTTTGTCCAATTATATGTCAATAAAACTAACAACCTAAATGAAATACATAAATATTAACAAAAATATAAAAATTGCTCATATTAATATAAGATGAAATAGAATACTAAAATATCTCTATCTTATAAAAAGAAATTAAATCATTGATGAGCTCCCTAACAAAATTCTCAAGACCAGATGGATTTACAAATGAATTGTACAAAACATTTAAAAAACAATTAATTCTCGATATCACATAAACAATTGGTGAAAATAATCAAAGAAGGAGTCCTACCAAATTATTTTTATGACACAAATATGGGGTTGATATCTAAACCAGGAACAGCAAAAACAGAGTGAGAAAACTATAGACTAATTTCCTTGACAATGCAAAAATTTTAAATAAAATATTAACAAAGCAATTACAGTAATAAATCACAAAGATCATACACTGTGACCAGCTAGGCTTTATACCAGGAATTCAGGGCTGGTTCAATATTAGGAAAACTATCAGCATGATTGACCATTTCAATAATAAAAACAATAAAAATCATATGGTTATCTCAATAGATGCAGAAAAACCTTTTGACAAAATACAATACTCATTCTTATTGAAAACACTGAAATCACAGGAATAAATGGAGCTTTCCATAACATGATAAGTAGCATCTATCCAAAACCATCAACAAGCATTATCCATAATGGGGATAAGCTAGAAGCCTTCCCAGTTAGATCAGGAGTGAAGCAAGGGTGCGAATTATCATAACTGTTATTCAACACTGTACTAGAAATGTTAGCTGTAGTAATAAGAAAAGAAAATGAAGCTGAAGGAATTAGAATAAGCAATGAAAAAATAAAACTATCACTCACTGCAGGTGATATGATAGTATACTTGAGAAATCCTAGAGAATTAGCTAAAAAATAGCTGAAACAATTTACAACTTTAGCAAAGATGCAGGACATAAATTAAACCCACATAAATCATCAGCATTTCTAGATATTACCAATAAAGTCCAGTAACAAGAAGTAGAAAGAGAAACAGCATTTAAACCCCTACCTTTAGCCTTCTCCCAGTGCATCCCACTTTGTCACCACTTTTTTTATCCCATCATAATCAGCTCACACCTGTGCCATTCATTGCACAAAAGTAACTTCCTATAGTGTACCATAGCCTGCTCACACATGATATACATTTATCCCTTGCCCTTCAAGTGATATAAACTACTTTGATACAAGAGAGATGTGGGGTTCCCTGATTCTTAGCCAAATCCAATGTCAGTCAGTCAATAAGTGTTTATGAAGTGTCTATTTTACATAAGGCACTAGGCAAAGAATTGAAAAAATAAAGAAGGAAAGAAAGAGAAAAGGTAAAAGAGAAAAAAGAGAAAAGAAAGGAAGAAAGAGAAAAAGAAAGAAAGAAAAGTGAAGGAAGGAAGGAAGGAAGGAAGGAAGGAAGGAAGGAAGAAACACCTCTGTTTTCAAGGAAACCAGAGTCTAATGGGAGACAATGGGAAGCAATTATGTGCAAATGAGACACATATAGGGAAAATTGACATCAATTGCAAAATGACAAAAAGAAGCATTGTTCACTTCATGCTTATAGGTGTAAGTGGAGATGAAATTTGTACCCATTTCAGTACCCAGGAAAGAAATATCTTGTCCAAAATATTAGGCCATGATGTTTTTTTTTTTTTAAATTTAATTTCTTCAGGTAAATTTCAGATTTTGGGCTAACCAAATATGAAATTTAATTTGAGATTGTGTCTATGCAACAATCCAATTACATTTGAAAAAGATAGACCTATCAGACAGAAAGAGATGATTGGTGGATAGACAGATAGTATATTTACTAAGCCCCTCATATGTTCCAAGAACTGTGCTAAGCATTAAAGATACAAAAATGAGAAAATAAGATGGGCTCTACCTTCCCTTTTCTAAAATGGGAAGATCAGGTACACACATACATTCATATACCTACACACACATGTATATCCACACACATATATGTGTGTATTGTATATACTGTATATATGTACACAATATACATATTGTATTTGTATATGTATATATCTGGGCATACATATGTATATATATATATATATATATACACACACATATGTATGTGTGCACCTATATGATTTGTATGTGATGATGCATGTGTCAAATATATATATATATATGACTGATTTATGAAGAACCTGATTTACACATGCATACACACATTTATTTATGAATGTATTTATGATTTATATGTGACCATACTTATGTGTATATGTATGAGACTGTGACTTGTGAAGAGCCTGATAAAAATCCTGAAATAATTTATAATCTCAAATACTCAATGAGCTTGTATTCTAAAGATTAGCTTCCTCTAAGCTTTGACTACCCTCATCTATATCTGGGAATAATTTTATTGAGTCATGCCTCCTCTCTCTTTTCCTTTTCTTTTTCTTGAAAAAAACTAAAATAAAACAGCCTTGGTAAACCCAGAAGAAGGCTGATTTTAGATAAGAGAGGGGCCATATGTCTAAAATTTAGAGATGAATTTTGAAGGAGTTTCCCATGCCATTTGATGGAACTTTCTTTAAAAAAAAAAGTCACACTGATGCTGCTTATTTGTAGCAACACTACTGAACAGCCCTGAAGACTTGTTTACCACCTTTTAATTAATTTTTATTTACCTATTTATTTTTTGGGCATCATGTGTTGGTGACAAATTCAGTCACAGAAGAGCTACTTTCATCTGGTAAGGAAAGCTTCACAAGGTCACCAGGAAGGTCACCATCAACAGCCATCTCTGAAAGATCCAATCAGCCTCTGCAATAGGATTGGCCCTGCTGTGTACTTATCCATTTAATCTGCAATTTATTTCCCCTGGCTTGTTATTTTTAGTGTGCTGCCTATCTCATCATTGTATAATCAGGTTCAAAAGTTCTGCCATTGTGTGACACTATGTTTGTGTAACAGAGCTGCCTGGCGATAGCTTTCTTCATCTGTCTTGGCTTCTGCAATGAGGGGAGAAGCTTCATTCTGGGGTTTAATGGGAAGGCCTCTACTTTTGGTGTTTTCTTTTTCTCTGATTTTTATATCTTACTGTTTGTTAGTTTTTTTGTTTGAGTTCACACAGAGAACCACCTACATACCTAATGTTAATGGCTCTTTAAGACTTCTTGTGACTTGGTAAGAATCTACTAAATATGCCAAATACAATTAGTGGAGGACTCAATCTATAAGACATGGGCACTTCCTGGGTCCTGCTCATTGCATAAAGAAACTCGTTGAAGTCTCTGTTGCCTAGTATCTATGATACTGAAAAGTGAAGAGTCTAGTCAAGACAAATGTTCTTTTATCAATGATGGGACAAATTATTTGACTAACTTTTTTTTTCCTTGCTGAAATGACTAGTTAAAATAGCAACAGCAAATAATATCAATACGGGAATCTTCAAGAAGATGCCTGGGAGCTGTGAGGCACTCTCTCTAGTAAAGCTGACTTGTATGTGATAAATGTGACAGGAAAACAACTTCAAGTGAGTGGGACCTTTGGATGTTTTTAGAAACATTTAAGGAATGAGGACATGATCAGCTAGTGTTGGCTCTTGGCAATGAAGACATGTAGACAGTGTAGAGCACTACATTGTGTTCAAAGAGACATAAATTAAAGTGCCATTGTGTAGGTGTCATCTTCCCTTTTGGAGTGGATTTCATCCTTTGAGAGCAGGCAGTTTCACTTTCATTCATTCATTCATTCATTCATTCATTTATTCATTCATTCATTTATTCATCCCCAGTACCTAACACAGTACTTAGCACAATATAGGCACTTAATAGATGCTTAATGATTGTTTGCCAAAGTAATTTCCCTTAAGCACAGATGTGACAATGTGACTTTTCACATTCAATAAATTCTAATGACTTCCTGTTGCCTCTAGGTTAAAATATAAAATCATCTGTTTAATTCTTAAAGGATTTCATGAACTGGACCCTAACCTAACAGAGTAGACACTAAAGAAAGGTTGGTTGGTTGCTTGATTGATAAGGTGGAGAGTGTTCACGTGAGGACAACTAGGACCCTGAGGGGCCTCAAGTTCCTTCCACGTCCAGATGGATTCAAGTAACTGCAACTACTAAAAAATAGAAGACTTGGGGGGCAGTGGTCCAAGTACATTATAATTACCTTCAAGTACTTGAAGAGCTACAATCAGAAGACAATTTAGACAACATTAGCTCAACCCTAGAAGTTAGAACTATGAATTATTAGACCACATTCCATAAGACAGAAGAGTGTCAGCCCTAAGCACAATTTTGAAATAGGGGATCATTGTCTTGGGTTGTTTTTCCCATTTCTTTCAACACTCATTGCTTCCACCATGGTGCCTAGTGGAAGTCCATCACCTGGATGACTTAGATCCTTTGTGCTCATCTTGTAAAAGGCCCATATTCTTTCTAGTTAATATTCTAAGCTTCCCAGGTCACAGGGTCATCCCTATTTACATTTTTACAACCTTTGGGCATCACGTGTTGGTGACATATTCAGTCACAGAAGAGCTACTTTCATCTGGTAAGGAAAGCTTCACAAGGTCACCAGGAAGGTCACCATCAACAGCCATCTCTGAAAGATCCAATCAGCCTCTGCTGATTGGAAACTAGAAAGAATATGGGCCTTTTACAAGATGACAACCCTTAATTCAGTCATAATGGCAACCTAATAGAAGAGATATGTTGGGAACTTTTCTAATTCTCTCAAATCACTTGCAAAGTCAGCATCTTGTTCTGCCTCTGGGTAGGTTGTAATCAGAAATTCTGCCTATTTAAGGAACTGATAAGTGTTGGACATATTATTATAGACAACCTGGTAGCCAAGGGAAAAGGAGGTACAATCCCATTTCCAAATGACATGAAATTATATGAGAACATGAATAAAATAATGTTAACAGAACAACAAAATGAATGCTCCATAATTATAATGATTATGTTTGACTGCAAAGAGTAGAAGGGAGAAAAACTATCACATTCCCTTTTTTGCAGAGCTGGGGGCACCATGGTTGTCGAGCAATGTATCATTGAATATTCTGTGAGACTTGGCAGATATCTTGAATAGTTTGCTAAATTGATTCTCTTTGTATGTCTGTGTCTCTCTGTTTCTGTGTCTTTGAGTCTGTCTGTCTGTCTCTCTCTCTCTCTCTCTCACACACAGACACATACACATAAATGTTCTCTGTTAGAAGTTTACAAGGGCAAGGGAGTTGTTCTTTAAAAGAATGACCTAATTACAGAAAAATGAGCAAATGATAACATATTAAACTGTTCAACTATATCAAGGCCAGGGAATCCTCTTCTGATATATGAACAAATTCCTGAGTAGATTAGAAAGGTAACAAGAACCTAGGACAAATAATGACAGGTCATAAATGCATTCTGGGAAGAATTTTAAAGTCAAATCAGTTAGCCCTGGTAGAATTCATATTAAAAAGAAACACATCTCCTCACAGGCCAGTGAAAAATACATAGAGTTGGGGAAAAGGAGGTCATGAGAAGATGTGTGAAACTGGAATGTGGGAAGCATGGACCAAGGCAGCTGCTACAAAGAAAGGGTTCAAGGACCTAGGATTCTTCAGAATGAAGAGGAATAAATACTGTCAGTACATGTTTGTTCCTAAAACTCCTCCCCCAGAATTTATAGTGGTGGTGGGGGGAAACATTTAAAAGGCACCTATTATGTGCTTTACAAATATCACATTTGATATAGATTACCAATGTGGTAATCCTTTTTCTCACTTTGGGGTCCCTCATGAAAGCCTCATGGAAAGATCTGAGATTTTCCTTTTGGTTAAGGGGAAAATGTACTTACCTCTTCTCATTTTAAATATTAACTCTGTCTTTAGAAATTGTGTTAAACAAAGTATAGTTTTAGCATGGTTGTACTTATTGGTAATATCAATGTGAATGGAAAATAGAGGGGAGGAGAGGCATCCTAAAGTCATTTAGTCAGTCGGTGAAGATGTATTAAGGCTCTAAGTGATGCAATTGATTAATGGGTTTTGCCAGATCACTGTTTCTGGCTGAGAGTTAGAAGATCAAAAATAAAGCATAATCTACAGATACTTCAGAACAATGTTTATGAGAAGAGGAATGTTTATTCTAGGAACTCCATCTAGATCTTGACTAAGTAGTAGGGTGGGGTGGCATATAATTGTGGCTGAACAACTTCCTTCCAAATCAGGCTCTAGAGTTGTTTGCAGAACAAAATTATAAAATGCTTAAGTTAGATTTATTAAGATAATTAACAGGGAATTCACAAGGAAGGAAAACCCTCCAAGGTGCCCAATACAATGGCCCTGTTGTGTTCTAGAGGCTGTTTTCCTAGAAACTGGGAATCCCAGAGCAAAATAGATTTGTGTACTTTGCCAAAGACCATTTTGTCAAAATTGCACCAGGCATAGCACATTTTAGGGCTGATTTTTGGATTTTAAATGGGCTTAATACAGTGCTGGCCATCATTTGCTTTTGCTTTTCTGGATCACTAGTTCACTTTCTCTTTGTTTTTCATAGCCACAAAAAGAAGAATTCATGTCCATCTAAGGTTAAAATACTGGTTATTATCTGAACTTTAGAAAAAGGAGTGAAGGGAAGGACTGAAAAGCTTCTCCCTCCTGACAGCTGTTACCACAAGGACGTAGAGCCAAATGCCTACTAGTCTGAATGTTGGCCCTGGAGAGGTAACCCTAATCAGAGAAGGAAAGCTTGCTTGGCAGTCTGCTGACTCTTCAGAACATTAAGCATTTTATTCACTCATCACTAACTTGAGTATCTGATTTTCTGAAAATAAAATTAAAAAAAACAGATTTTTTTTCTCTAATTTAAAAAAATATTTCTAGGTTGAGATCACTGAGACAGAAATTTCATTCTGAAGAGATAATTATTTTGAAAATGTGTAAGTCACGGAAAGCATAATATTGATACAAACAGATCACCTCAAACAGTGGGTTTTTAAATAAATGTCATGTATCATCAATATAACATGTATGTATGTATATTTGATATATCACATACAATATGCATTAAATCATAACGTGTAAGTAACTGGGCTTTTCTGGGAATTCCCAGATAACTTAATGTGGAAGCACCTTTTGGAGCATGTCCAGGTTGCCTAACATGGAGGCTCTCTGTGTCCTCTATCACATGGGGGAGGGGAACCCCCTCTGATTAACTGCATGGTCTTTAAAACTGGTGAGACTGAGACAGTTACTCTCTCTTTCTGGTTATATTTCTTTCCTGCCCTGCTCCTTTATGTTGTATGCAGGGAGACATTCACAGTTCACTCAAAATGCAGGAGAAATGAACTGAACAAGTGACAGGTGAAGGAATTACTTTCACTGCTCCCCCTTTCACCTTGACTCCAAAAAAATGAGCATTGGTGTGTTTGCCCTTCTTTGTTGTCCATCCTCAGTTTCAAACGCCTCAATAATCCCCACTGGACCCAGAACTTGAGCTCGGAGTCAGAATCCCAAGAGCAGTGGAACAGTCAGCCACCCTGGCATGGAAGCCTAGAAAGGCCAGGGGCTAAGAACTTGAGCAGGTTTGGACTCGGAGCCAGGACTTTGCTGGTCAGGAACTGAGCTGAGCTACGAAATGAGGTTGCATAAGAGGGAAAGGGCATTTTGCTTCCCACATGCTACTGAAATAAGCTTATGTATTTGTGAATATATTTTTTGAAACATATTTCTTTACAAAAGATAATCTGACTGATAATAATGAAATAAAACTGGGATGCAGGAGACTACCTCATCATTGAAAAAACATCACCATCAATGGGGGTCTGGAGCCATTTGCAGAGAGCCTAGATATTCCCAGATCTTTGAAGAGTAAAGTGTAGGGGTCTCCACCTCAAATCTGGGGAGCTCTGTTGACCATGGCTTGAATCAGTGACAGAGAGTCTAGATACCAATTGCATTTAAGGGTACCAACAAAATTGGGGGAGTAAGATGAAATGTAACCTATCTGGCATTCAGGAAGTAGGGAGCAGGGTAGCAGCGTTACAAATATTCTGTCTTTTAGAACATGGTCAGATTAATTGTTCATAGTTCTAACCTTTATGATCAAGATAATCTCATCTAATTTGATTTCCGTGTGTGTGTGTGTGTGTGTGTGTGTGTGTAGTCATATAATACACAGGATATTGTATTCATGCTTAGTCATTTTTCAGTCATGTGCAACTCTTTGTGACCCTCTTTGGGGTTTTCTTGGCAAAGATACTGGAGTGGTTTGCCATTTCTTTCTCCAAGTAAACATGAAGTGATATAGTCAAAAATATGTCTCTGTGTGTATATGTGTATATATGTATATGTATGTGAGTATATATTCTATATGTATGCATACATATACACACATACATATACACATATTTTATCAGATTTCATCACTTCACACCATATTTATCGTATATATCATGCTTATTTGGAGAAGGAAATGGCAGACTACTCCAGTATCTTTGCCAAGAAAACCCAAAAAATGGTCATGAAGAGTCAGACTTGACAGAAAAAAAATTACTAAACTACATCCTGCTTATTATGTGACAATACATATAAATATATTCTAGATATAGAATATATTAAAGAAAAACAATCTTTTGAGAATGAATGGAGATTAAAAAGCTTTATGTACAAAGTGTACAGGGAAGGAATACCATGGGATCCAATGGCACAGGGAAGATCTTTTTTTGGGAAATGATTTGTTCCAACAGGAAGCTGAAAAAGATGGGTGAGGAGGAGTGCAGAGAATCCCTTCTTGGACCATATGATCACAACTGGAGATATGGAAGCTATCTGGGGTCTCAGAGGCTTTCTAGTCCAATCTATTGATTTGATAAATGAAGAGATGGAAGAAAAGAAAGGTTGGAAGACTTGCCAGAGGTCACATGGCAAGTATATTCCAAAGGTGGAATCTGAACCCAGGTAATCAGGTTTTAGGAGCCAATGTTCTTGCCTCTGCAGCTCTCTATCTCTCCTTGCTAAAGAAAAGTCGATTTTCTCTAGGTGCTCATGTACTATGTGAGGTCCAAATACATACATACAAACATACATACATACATATATATATTTATATATATATATATATATATATATATATATATATATATATATATATATCTCCAGTGACATACTTATTTTACTTAGGAAAACAAAATGAAAATACAATCCAATGTATCCAGCTGTATTTCTCCTTTAAAATTATGGAATTACCAGCTGTTCCATTGTAACTCCTGTTATATTCTGAGGCCCTTCCTGATGACTTTCACAGCATTATTTACATTTTATTAATAATGTTAACTTAAGCCTTTTATAGTTGTGCTCAGCAAATAGCCCTGGAGCCTCCTAGAGGCTTGCTCATGGGAACGATCCGTAAGCAATGACCAGGCCAAGTGAGAAGCCCTCGTCCCTAGGTTTTATCTTTGTGACACCTGGAAATGATATGAAAGTCTTTGTTGGGAAACAACTAGACAGACAGCCTGCCCCAGGGGTTAAAGGAAACACTGGGAAAAGCAAATACCCAACTCTAATAACATCTGGACCACTTTAGCCTTGCTGTCTTCCAAAGGAGCAAAGCAGATATGCTCATCATTCATGTAGGAGAGATGAGATGCAGACTGCAGCTGTTTCCTGAATTATCATTTTCACAAACATCTTTCTAGAAATAAGGCTGACTTCCTCTCTCTTCAGAACTGCAGGCAGCAAATGCCAAATCAGAAGTTTTGCAACTAATCCACTCTTGAGTTACCCAAGCACAAAATTATATTTGAGCAATTGCCTTGACAGCTGAAACACACAGGAGTGTGTGTGTGTGTATGTGTGTGTGTGTGTGTGTGTGTGTGTATGTGCAGCTTTCTTTCCATGCTCAGATGACTCAAAGACAGATGAATCAGTTCTTTTCAAACCCCCCACCAGGATCCAAAATACAGTAAGCCCAATCCCCCAGCTGAAAATCTAGCCTGAGATCAGGCATGAGAAATAGCTTTGAAATTCATTTGTTTTTGTTTTTGTTTTTTTCCCAAACCAGAGAACTTGAGAGAGAAGGTGCATTTTCATGCTAATTAAAGTGTCTCAATAGCAGTCTTAGACTCTGGACCACCTTTGGAATGATATCACTTCAACCTCTTCCTTACCAAAGCTGGTGTAAATTCTAAAGGAAGTCACACTTCAGTGGCATGCTAGCAGCCATTACATAAATTCTTAGCAGGAATTAGATACTTATGGAAAAGTAGCATAACTTATGACTGAATCAAATATGATACTCTATTATTTCTGCATTGCAATAAAAATGAAATCAAATCTCAGATCATGAAATGACCCAAAAGGAATTGGAGGAAGAAATAGCATAAAGGAAGAAGACAAAAGATAGCCTGTGTAGTAATACAGTGGATTTCAAAGTCAATTGGAAAGTCAAATCCATTTACTTGCAATCCTCCTCTAATGTTATGATATGCAGTGAATTTCTCTGAAATAATATCTGAATCTTTGAGTGCTACATCAGGCAGGGAATGGAATGTCAATAAGTTAGTCATAACCCAGACCTTGACCGCTGAAACACCCTGCCTAAGAGGTACGATTGCAAAGGGTCAAATGCTAATATAGTTAATGTAGTAAAGAAATATTGGAAGCCATGAAGTGCCTGACTAGTTGAGAATTCTCAGATGACATTCACTTTTAAACTCAGAATAATATGATGTCTCATTCTATATTTGAGCAATGGAACTCAGAATGGCACAATTTTCCTGAAATCAATTCAATTTTCTTCCTTTTGGGCATATTTTCTAGTCAAACAAATGATGGAAAAATTAAAGTCAGTTGGCTTCTATAGGACATACCCATAGAATAACTGAAAATGAGGATCACTCAGAGGGCAATGTGCTGGGTAGGAGTAGACTGCGATACATTATAAACACAGAACTGAGAAGGAGAAGGGGAACAAAAGATGTCATCAAAGAAATGTATGAGTGGAAAAGGAGTGGATGTGTGTGAAGCGCTAGGGACAACCATTGGGCAGGCCATGTGGCTCACTGAATTCCTTCAAATGTCCAGATAATTTAAGGAAGGTGCAGAGCACGATGTGAGGACCCTGTTTGGTAAGCACATCAGATATGTGTCTCATGGGCTGGATAGACATCAATGGGTAGTTACATGAATTGACACAGGGTACTCCCGTCCTGATAAAATCATAGGAACTCATAGGATCATAAGATCATAGATTTATACATGGAAAGAACATCAGAGATGGAACCCTTCCTCCTTATTCTACAGATGAGCTGAGACAAAGGAAATCCAAGTGGCTTAGAGAACATTACACTAGTTAGCTGGGAAGACTCAGCATGGGATTGGAAGGTAGGCCCATTGACATCAGACTTGATTCTTTTCCTTGACACCACACTAGCTCCTAGTTCATAAGACTGCAGAATCTCCGAGATGGAAGAGACATTAGCAGCCATCTATACCTATTCCTGTACAAGAATACTTTCTATTCAGTAGACCTGACAAATGATCATCTAGTAATGGTTTGAAGACCTCCAGGGCTTTGGCGGGGGGGTCATCTCTTCCCAGTTAATATCCTCCACTTCCCAATAGTTAGAAATGTTAATGAAGTTTTTTCTTCCCTCAAGCCTAAATCAGCCTCTGACAGCCCTATGCCCTGCTTCAAGACCTCCTCCACATGATTATTTTCTACATATTTGAGGAGAGTTATCATATTCCATGAAGACATTTCTTTAATGCCTAACATCCGCAGGTTCTCCAGATGATGTTCATATGTGCTTTTTTTTTTAAAAAAAAAGGAACAAGACAAACAAGGGATTTTAAAATAAAAAAAACATTGATATGCTAAATGTTTAATTGAAATCATCCTCCCAACACTTATACTGACTCTTCTCTCAAAGTTCCCCATCTCTCAGTCTTCTGGAGACAAGGGCTCAGGAATCAACATTGCACATCTTTTCCAGAAAGCTGCAGTGACCAATTCGGATATGTTGGACAGTGACTGAATGAGGATCTAAAACACTGCCAAGCCTCCAACATAATTTCCTTTATTACTCAAAATGACCAATATAGGAAAAACTACCACGGATGAAGAAAGTGCGTTGTCCAAGAGCTTTACTGTCAGAATAAAGTTATGTGTATGTTTTGCAGATATACTCTGTATAAATGAAAAAGAAAAGAAGGAATGAATGAAGCATTTACTGAGTGTTTTCTATGAGCAAAGCGCTGGGCTAAGTACTCGGGTTACAGACAATTGAGTAAGCCAGTCCCTGTTGTCAAGGAGCTCATATTCTAGTGACAGAGACAACAAATCTTGTAGGTTTCAGTTGCAAGTCTGATGCAAAGGTCTTATGGTCTTTTGGATCCAGCAACAAAGCAGATGGTAACACCTTTTCTTTAACGTCATTCCCACTGTTAAAATCATGCCCGTTTCTGAAGTTAAACAATTTGACAGCACCAAGGATTTTAGTGACAGATCTTTCTTTTCTGCATCATCAGTAGATGAGGGTGTAGCACTCACAGGAAAAATTACCAGGATGCTTTGACCCAGGCATTACTTCCCAAGATAATGGCTTTGGCATTTTGGTGGAAGCATTTACACTCCCAAGGCCTTTGGTTTAAGGGTTGTGTGTTATCTCCATCAGGCTCTGAGGGGAGAGGGTGGCCAAATGGCGGTGGTCATTTAACTTGTCTAGCACATGATGCTTCAAATCTCTCCTGAAAGTGCCTTAGACATGTGTGTAGAAGGATATATTATGAAGTTATTTTAATGACACTAAGATTCCTACAGAAACATCCAGATTTTGAACATCAATATTCTTGTGGCAAAGTTGTATGTCATGTAACACCATGGCTTCCAGAGAAAGGAAGTTGAGTATCACACAAAGGGTAGCAGAGAGATGCATGCTAGATGTGAGCATACTACAACCCATTTCCAATGAGAAATTATGCAGATGTGTTATACAACATGTCCTCAGAGAAATGTATTACTGAAAAATAAAAGGCTCAGTCACCTATCATCCACGAAGGATAAACAAAGTCTAAGCCAAGGTGCCTCGTTGATCATTGATCAATAAAGAAAGCTTTCCTTACTGAACATTAGCTGAACCACTGGTGGGAACTTCTGGAAAGATAGAAAAAGAGTCAAGGATGAGGAACAGGGATAGATGGTCAGTAATCTGCACTGCTGGAGAGAGTTACTATTTGAATGAGGACATGATTCCATCGTAATATCTGAGCACTGGACTGAGGATCTATGGGCCCTGAGAGAGGTTTGTTGCTTCTCTAAGCACTCTGGGTGGATTTTTTTAGGAAGTATTAATGGAAACAGGACACAGTGAAAATAATGATTGGTATTTCAGTCAGAGGACATGAATTTCAATCCTGATTTGACTAATTATTTATTGTGTTATCTTGGACAAGTCACAACTCAAATGTTACCTCATCTGTAAAATGAGGGCATTGGATTAGATGACCTCTAATACCACTTCCATGTTTAAGACTAGGATCCCGTGGTTCTTGGAAAGAAATAGACAAAAATATAGAGTATAACAAAGTATGAATTGGCTGCTATCTGCATCACTGGAGGGAGCATCCTCATTGAGGGGTCATGTGTCCATTGAAAAACTGACACGTTGCAGAAGGACTTCAGTTTGTGTTATTACATACCTCATAGATCATTGCACATCTCAATTTTCCCTAAGGAAGTTCCACTAAATTTCAGCTTCCATCAATGGTGGGAGCTTTTGATCAGCTGCTTACCCAGCCCACTGCACCCCCTTGCAAAGATGGATTAAATTAACAGACATTCGAATTTTTTGGTCAAATACTAATTCATGCAATATTAGTTATATTGGTATTTAAAGAGGCTAAACAAGCAATTTTGGGGGGGCTTGATACGTAACTCAATGCATGCATCTTACATTAGACACCAGTTCCATCATTTCCTCTTTCATTAGATCTAATTTCTAACTTCTTGATGTTTGAATTTTGTAAAGATTAAAGATTATGGCCTATAAAATAATGCAAAGATATCATTACAATAGTTCAGTTTAACAGACTTTTGAGCAGTGAAGAAAACAATGGAGTCCAATATGACTGTCAGAGAACTCACACAAATGTGTACATTCAATCAATTATTGTGCCATGCACCATGCTAGGCACTGGATAAATGCAAAGATGATCGAGCCATGACCCCTGCTCTTGTGGTGTTTACAATCTCCCAGAGTTGAAGGGTGTCAAATACGATAAATACTGGCTGGCACATTGTAAGCATTGAATGCATATGTTTTAAATTTATGTTTCTTTCTTTTAAAACATTTTTAAAAATTTTTTTCATCAAATAAATATTTCAACATATCTCATCCCAACTATGCCCCACTCAGAGTCATCTCTTATAAGAAAGCAGAAAAGTAGAGGATACAGAAATTCAGCAAAACTATTCAAAATACCCAAACAAGTCTGACATTGGATCCAGAAATCCTTGCCCTTAAACCCAACTCCACAAAGAGTGGGAGGGGGTGGGTGGGGGGTTGGCTTCTCATATCTTTTTCTTTGGGGCCAAACTAGAAAAGCACGATTTCTCTGCTTTTGCTTTGCTTTGGTTTTTGTTGGTCTTTCCATTTACTTCACTGTAATCACTGTGTATTTGATTTTCCTTATCTTGATTGCTTTATATCATTTCACAGAAGTCTCCCTATAGTTCTCTATTCATTTTCATTCATGTACCAATTACCTCCTGTTTACAGAGTATTTTCTTTTGTACTAAGGGAAATATTAAAAAAAAATAGCTCTTTAGAAACATTGTATAATTTAATATAAGGTCAATAGCTAATATTAAAGAAAAAACTGTGGTGTGTGTGTGTGAGTGTGTGTGTGTGTGTGTGTGTGTGTGTAACAGAGGACTGAAAATTTCATTTTTATAGGAGATCAGAAGAGGGAAGTTATTACTGCACCAGTTGAATCACAGATGACTTCCTGGAAGAGGTGGCCTTTAGTTAGGCTTTAAAGGATGGGGACAAAGTTTATTACCTATCAATGGCATAGTGTAAGCCACGCCTTTGAGATATGAGAGCTCACGTGCACTCAGCAGATATTACCAATACATAGCAAAGTGCCTGGCCAATTGTACGTATTTAATAACTGTTTGTGATTGATCGATTCATTTATTCTTTGGATCATAGATTTAGAGTGGAAAGAGACCTTAATTCTCATCTAGTTCAACCTCCACATTTTACAGATGAGTGAATTAAGGCCCAGTGAGATGAGGTCATTTGACTAAAGTTACACAGAGAGTGTCAGTGCTGGGAATAGAACCCACATTCTCTGATTCTAATCCAATGATCTTTCCTCTGTACCATACTGGCTTCAGTTTAGCCAGAGCATATCCTGTATTAAACAGAGTAATATGAGCAAATAATCATAATCATAATAATTTCTACTCCACTAAAAGCCATGCCATTATCCATGCTGGGAGTGGGCAGGGAGGGAAGGGCAGGAGCTGGCAAATAGGGGAGTGCCACCCAGGGTGATGTACAGTGGTGACTTTTTGTTTCCAGAGACCTTGTGAATAGCAATGAAGATATTGCAGAAGCCCTGAGTCACCAAAGAATTGGGTTCAACTGATAGAACTGATTTAATTAGCATCTCATCTAGGAATCAAGAAACAAGACAGAACACCATAGGGGTGCAGTCTAGGCCTAGAATGGAAGTGCCTTGGCAACAGGAATTTGCTATTCTTTGAACTTATATGTCCAGTCCCTAATATATGATTAGCATTGGGTAGATTGACATTGAAGATGGAAAAGTGGAGGGTGCTAATTCTGGTGCCCCAAGACAACAAGATGCATCAGAAGACATAGCAATATCAATATCCAACCTCATAAAATGTATCACTGCAGATGACACAGACCCTTAATGAGGGCAAGACATGAGGGCATGTAACATAGGTGGGAGATATGAACATATTCATACTGCAGCATGACAAAATTGGAAACATCTTACCAGTTTTGAGCAGGGGCTTTAGACAGTTTTATGCCCACAACACCTTCAGCTCAAATGATAGAATAATGTACTGTGGTCAATGCAGATTGATTTGAAGAAATAAGTGCACCCATAGCTCCAGATGTGAAAAGCAAAGATTTAGTTAATTCTGAGGAAGGAAAAGCTGGGAAATCTGATGTTATAAGAAACCTTCACTCAATGTAACATCCAGAAGGTCTGCTTAACTAATGTTATGGATGACAAGAATGGTTCCAGTACAGCAAACAATTCTGAAGAGGACACAGGAATATTTAAGTCAAAATGTAAATAAAAAAGCCCTTTTGAATGAGACATTAGGAATCTAATTGGTAGGCCAGGTATACTCAAGAAAAACATTCACAAGAGCTAGTATTTGTTATTTCCACCAAAAATGTACACATTCTCGTGTAGTATTTGACAGAAAATGTAAAAAGTAAATACATTTGTGGACTTGCACACAACAATTTATGTTGTGGCTGTTTCCATGGGAAAAGCCATGGGAGATAAAGCGCTCTCAACAAATACTCCAGGACAAACATCAAACACCAGTATTGCAGAAAAGGCTGGAGAAAAGTCTTGAAGACTTCTGTTCTTGAAGATAATTATGGCACCATCTGGACAGTCTGCAAACTAGAAAACTTCAAATCACGTGTCCATTTAATGGAAACAAAAAAAGGAAATATGTGTAATGGATTAGCTAGCACTTATACAACACTTACAAGCTAGCAGAGCACTTGGATGGATCCTGTCAACAAACCATTGATATAAATGCTATTAGTATCCTTATGTTATGGATGAAGAAATAGAGTTGCTAAGAGGCCACATGATTTGAATCACGTGACTGGCATATGAGGTAGACTTCACCACAGGTCTTCCTGAGTTCAAGTTCAATGCTCTGTCCTCTGCACTTGCAAACTGTCTCTAGAAAACACATTTATCAGATATTCTCAGTGCCCTTAATCAATAGTTGATAGTGAGAGCCAATCAGGGAGTCAAAGGAGTGGAAAGGTCAAAATAAACAATTCAACCACTTTCTAAACATTTACCTTATGATCTAAGGATTCAAAGACATTAGAGAAGAAAGAACCTCCAAAGAAGGAAGATGTGGTCAATTTGAGGTCAACTATATTTTCACAATAAATTGAATTTTTTGAAGGCAAATTTAACCAAACATGAAACAGAAAGAATATTTTCCATTAATACCATGAACAAGAATATGATTACACTGAGGGAAGTGAGCTCTGCCTGGAATGTGGTGATGATTAAGGAAACAAATAGCAGTCATATGGATTTGGTCAAAGAAATTGAATACCATAAATGGTATTCAAGATTAGCTCTTTCCTACTACAAACTACAGGAAGCTTCATCTTAAGGATCTCAGGCCCACTGATAATGCATATTATGCCAAAAAAAAGGTAGAAAGTGCACAACATGTCCTGAGTTTGCAAAAGATTCAGCACAAGTTAAGGCATCATGGCAAGAACTGTACATCAGAAAGCTGTTGTCTTCCATAAAGAAATAATTAAATGCCATATAGCATATATAGATGTAACAATATTCTTGATAACTTTCACAGATAAACTTGATTGGAATCAGAGAATTAATACAGATAAACTCACTGCTCACAATCACTGAGACAATCGAATACCATTGCCATCTAAACTGCATGAGGGAAAAATTAAATATAGAGACAAGGTAGGAAAAATCAAAACTTTGTAGGAACAAGATGTTTACGCCAAACCTCTAGACGATGAGCTGCCATCCTAAAACCCTCATTCAATTATAAAAGTAGCAATTTATTTTTGCCTTCCTATGGAATGGTCCAAAGAATATTAAACATAAAAGAAAAACAGCAGGATAGCGACTTATTCCGGATCACTGCTATCTTAACTCCATTGAATTCACGTAAAAATGGGGTGGTGATAGTAGTTGGAGTAGTGGTGGTGGTGGTGGTGGTGGTGGTGGAGGTGGTAGCACCAGCAGCAGTAATAGTAGTAGTTCATCATCATCATCATCATCATCATCATCATCAATCACTTAGGTAGATAGATGGTACATGGATAGAGTATTAGGCATAGAGACAGAAAGACCTGAATTCCAGTATGGCCTTGGACACTTACTAGCTATGTGACCTTAGGTAAGTCATTTAACCTGTGTTTCTCTAAGTTTCCTTAACTGTTAAAGGGAGATGACAGCACCTACCTCACAGAGTTGGTGTGAGGATCAAATGAATTAATATTTGTAGAAAGTGTTTAGCACAGGATCTGATAGATAATAGGTGCTACATAAATGTTTATTCCCTTCCCCCTCTAAATAATAATGACTTACACTTATTCAGCACTTTAATTCAGTTAAAAAATGATTGAACATAGGGGCAGCTAGGTGGCACAGTGGATAGAGCGCTGGCCTTGGAGTGAGGAGGACCTGAGTTCAAATCCGGCCTCAGACACATAACACTCACTAGCTGAATGACTCTGGGCAAGTCACTTAACCCCAAATGCCTCATAAAAAAAAAATGATTGAACATGCTTCTATTATGAAACGAAATTGTGTGAGGTTTTTGAGATAAAACAAACAAACCAAAAAACCCCTAAAATGAAATAGAAGTTGCCCCCAAAGAGCATGTACATTCAATATAATATGTACCCAGAACAGTAAATGCAAAATATAAACAAAGTAAAGAATTTTTTTTCCTATTGGGGGAGGGGTTAAATACAGGAATAAAGAAAATCCAAGTAATTATATCACCAGGCACTTATTTTGTTGCTCCTTGGTGCCAGGCACCGTGCTAAGTACTGGGGATATAAAGAAAGGTCCCAATAGGCCCTGCCCTCAAGGGGCTTGCTCTCTAACGAGCACAACCAGATTCTGTTTAGTATGAATTAGTAAGAAATCCCCAGAAGTAGTCTGATGTATTTGAATTCATACTGTTTGGAGTTATAATTATGTACAATATGGTTATTGGTTCCAGCTCAATGGAAATCCGCAGCACGAATTCAAGGAATGTGACCACTTTGCTCTGCACATTCTTTGCACTAAGCAGAAAAGAGCTGTACTGCAAAGCTCCACCGAGGTAGCTAGAGATTCTGAGAGGCAAAGGTAAGGTCATAAATCATTCCAGGTGTTGGGGATGGCCAGCACAATAACACAGACAGGAGATCTAGGGTCAGGTATCAAGTAGTTGCACATACAAAGTCAGTCTGTAAAGATAAGTTGGAGCCTATCTGGGGGGATTATGAATGCCCGAAGAGATTTTATTTTATTGTAGGGGCAACATAAAACTGCTGCACTTTAAAAATTTATTTTCACATCAAAATGGGAATATAGGATGAGACAGTCTAAGTCCTTCATTGCTGTGTATAGCATCATGGGACATACTCTGGAGGCAGCAGGCAGTCAAGAGAGGTTTTTGAGCAGGAGAGCGAGAGCAGATCCATTCAAAAAAAAGTTTGGTTGTGGACAGCTAGGTGGTACAGTGGATAGAGCACCAGCGCTGGAGTCAGGAGGACCTGAGTTCAAATCCAGCCTCAGACACATAACACTCACTAGCTGTGCAACCCTGGGCCAGTCACTTAACCCTGTTTGCCTCAGTTTCCTCACCTGTAAAATGAGCTACAGAAGGAAATGGCCAACCACTCCTGCATCCTTGCCAAGAAAACCTCAAATGGGCTGATGAAGATTTGGGCATGACTGAAAAACGACTGAATGACAAGAGCTGGTAGGGGTATAAAGAAAGAGTTCATGCGGGTGATAATGAAATCCTATTATTAGACTGGTGACCTTGGGAGATGGTGGCGGAGGGGAGCATGGAATGGACTGTGTAAATGGATTGGTCTCGGAAGTGAGGAAGAGTCACAGAATCACCCACTGTATATGGAAAAAGCTCAAAGGCCATTTACTCCAACCAGAAGAGGAACGAAATCTCCCTATACATCACCTCTGCCAAGTTTCAGCCTTTGCTTAAATATCTAAAATGAAAGCACACCAACAATTCTCAAAGAAGCGCCATCTACTCATCGCCAGCTCTGATTTTCAGGAGGCTTTGAGCTTGTTTCCCTGAGATCAAACCTCCATTGACCTGATTGACCTTCCTTCAGTTCATTCATGCCACTTCTGACCTCTGCTGGTTACCAGTGGAAAGAGAGGCTATGGGTTCCAATCCTGACTCTACCACTTACTACCTACCATGTAGGTATTTCTAAAATACACGGGTATTTTAATATTTGTAAAAGGAAAGCATAGCAGAAGAGAGAGGGAGGTGTCGGGAGGGGGAGAGAGAGAAGGAGGAGCAGGAGGAGGAGGAGGGGAGAGAGGAAGGGAGAAAGGAAGTGAAGGAGAGAGACAGAGAGACAGAGAAGGGGAGGAGGGAAGACAGACAGAGAGACTCAGGGAGACCTGTGGTCAATACCTCCTTCTGACCTTTACTGACTATGGAAGCCTGGGTGAGTCACGAGCTCTCAGCACTCTTCCATGATTACAAACTTTAGAGAAGACAACCTTCTCTCTCTCTCAACACTTTACCTCACAAGGTTGCTGTAGGAGTCAAAGAGTGACAATTCATGTAAATATTTTGTAACATCAAATAACTAGATAAATGTGAGCCATTACTATTGCTTGGGGGCAGTACTTCTAACACAGTGATTGAAGTGAACATGTAGAGAGTGTGCCCAAATTCATTCCTTAATGCGGAAACTGAAATTGACTGACTTCCTCAAGGGGTCGAACATCTTGATTTCTTTGTTTTCTTGTGGAAGAGGGGAAAGGAACAAAAATATTTCTTTTACTTTTCTGCATTCCACAAAATTGGAATTTTCATTAAAATCAGCGCCGGGAGATTAGATGTAAATCATAGAATTGTGGAAGGTCTGCATGGGAATGATGGGTTACCATAAGCAATCAGGGGTCTCTTCTACAACACACCCTGCCCCCCCAGAAGCATACAAGCAAGCTCCCTAAGGGTATGTTTTTTAACTTGGTATTCTCAATACCTTGCATATTACCTGGTATATTATGCTTATTGGATTTAAACTTCTATTTAATAACGTGATTCTTGTGATGTTTCTTTTAGATCCGCACACAATCTGATGTAAAAATACAGATTCAGATGTTCCAGGAGTGTCAGGCTTCTGGCAGCATAGAAGGACAGTTGTCTACACTAAGCTCTCTGGCTTCTTTGGAGGCTTGAGTCCTTCATGCCATCTTATTGCAGTCAACAGCGTGCTATTTGTTAATGGTGGCCATAGCTGACCTATTGTTTTCTAAATTGTCAGGCGCAGCCAGAGTTTAATTCTCCCACCCTGCAGGCAGTCCTGGCAGCTGTGCTATCACAAAGGGGCATCTGCAGACTAGTCAGAACAGAACCTATGCTTCCTTGTGATTCACTTTATCAAGAAAGGATGTGTGTGTGTGCACAGAAGAAATATACTAATATAAATGTTACAAAGAGAATATACATCTGTTGCCCATGTATCATGTAATGTATAAATTATTGTGTTTTTGTTTGTAGCCTATATATGAGAAATATATTTATAATATATTATGTTATATAGACTTTGTTTCTCATATATATGCACAATGCATATACACACAGAACATATATGTATAATATACATATGCACGTAGTACACACATGTATATATGCACACATGTGGGCATGCATACACATACATGCACTTAAGTCTTCCTTACTTTGTGGACAGGTTTATATCCACAATTCCATAGTACCTCTTACATCGAGGATTTGTCTACCTAAAGAAACATATCCAGCATACACTTTGGAAACATATTTTATCAGGAAGACTTGAGTTAACATTAGCTCCTTGTGACCCCGGGCAAGTCACTAAATTTCTCAATGACCCTAAACAACTCTTTCCAATAATAAATTTCCAAGATGGCCCCAATCTAATTTAGTGGCAGGAATTTCTTCCCTGGGGTTCTTATTCCCGCAAGTCAAGCTAAAACAAAAACAAAACAAAATTCAGATTCTAAACATGTTATTTCTCCTTTGCTTCTCATACCTAGGATTTACTTACTAAGTCATTAGTGGGTTGAGATCCATATTGGTGGAGGCAGTAATACCAGATATTTTCCCCAATCCACTAAATCTTAGATCCTGTGTGCATCTACATGCATTTGAATGATTCAAACAAAAATATCACTTATAGGCATAATACCAACTATCCCAAATATCCTAAGAATACACTGACAGCATCTGTAGCTACCCAGCACAACACGGTATGGGCATTGTTGATAGCCACAATATTTTTATTTATCTACTCCAGTATGCCTCTCCTCAGAAGTCGACTGTTTAGCATATCATGGATTCCTCTTAATTCTTAATTGATCGCCTGTGAGATGCCTCCGCCGCATCCGACATGACTGACTTTCTGGGCGTTCTCTCCATCTTGGCCCGCTTCCTGATGACTACACCTTCCTGATGACTCGTTCCTTCATGGCCGCTATACTTTACCTGATAAACTTCTACCTAACATCCGCTAGAGGAAGACAGCTCACATATCTTTGCCTGGAGAAATCGCCTCTCTTTATTATATCTTCCATGTTGATTTCTTATACCTGTCATAAGATGGTAATTATTGAAGTAGCTAAGGTGTTAGGGATAACATGTTTCACTCCACCTCATTTTACAGATGAGGAAACTGAGTTGCAGAGAAGTAAAATGAATTGACCAAGATTCCACAGCCAGTAAATGATAATAATGGGATTTGATACAAGCCCTTCTGATTCCAAACGCAGTGTTCATTCCTCTGTACCATACTATTCAACCGTTAGCTGGTGGCTGACAAATCCTCAGTTTTCATTTCCTTTGCTGAAACATTCTAGATCTACTCTTCCCACTATTTCCTGGATATAACAAAGTTAGTGTCCAACTAGCATTTCAAAGCCAATTCCAAATACGGTCTCATCGTTTTCATACCCTGCCCCCAATTTTGAATCTCTACCTGTCATTTCCATTTCTGACTGGGTGGGACATCATTCCCTCAGTTTTCATACTTACCAAAGTGGAACTTTCTTTGAAGGGCCTTTTATTTCATTGTATAGTATATTTTTTTAATGGTTTTAATTTGGTTGCTCCTATACCAAATCACAGACTATCCCTGTCTCTTTTCTCTTCACCTCATTCCAGTTAACTCATTAAAATCTGTAAGCAATGAAAATTATTGGAATATTGTTTCTTATGTTGAGCTAAAAACTTCTTCCTTACATCCTTTTTAAAGGAGTTTTATTTAAAACTTAACACCAATCATTAATTCAACAAAGGAAATTTTAACAATAACCATTTAGATTTAAATTAGCTTATTTCACCTTGAAAAATATAATTTTTGTCCTCTGTCCCTCCCTCAAAAATCCTCTTCAGGGTTCTTGGTTCATTCATTCTCATTTTTTTTCTTTTTGCATGTTTATAGTTAGTATCTGGTCCTTTCTTTTGTTCTATTTTTTGTTATTTTAATTATTTCATAAAAATATCTTTTTAGGCTTATTATTCAGAGTTGTCAGACTTAATTATCTTGCAGTATTCTATTACATAAATGTACAATTTAGCTATGTCCTAATTGCTTAAAACTTTGGCTGTTTCTATTTTTTCAATTATATATAATGTTGCTATTAAAAAAAAAAACAACAGCAAATAGCTTGCTGGTTTCCTCTTTTTGTGAATTCTTTCAGAGATTTGTCTCATGTTGCATTTATAAAGGTCAAAGGGTGTATTTAGTATGGTACCTTTCTCTTGTATTGTCTCTGGACAATTTGGTTTGCAATTCCACTAGCAACAGGTGAAAAAGCCTCTTTGTCCTTCTCTCCAAGTCCTTGTCATTCACAGGCCTTTCAAAAATCTAGAGACTTCAGAAGTCACCTAGTTAAACTCTATTATTTTACATATGGAAAAAAAAAACAACCTGAAACCCACACAGGTTAATTGCTATAGCAGAGGTAGAAAAAAATCTTATGTAAGCCCAGGTTCTTTGCCTCCATCTCCAGCTTCCTTCCTGCTTGGTTGGGGAATGGGAATAAGCATTTATACTGAGCCTAATCTATACTACCCACTGTGCTAAGGGCTTTACAAATATATCATTTGATCCTCACAGTGCTGCCAGGTAGGTGCTGTTACTATAGTTGAGGAAACTGAGGCAAACAGAGATCAAGTCATTTGCAAGTAAGAGTCAGAGCCTCCAAGAACTGCCTTCTTGATTCAAGGGCCAGCTCTCCATTGCAACACCTCAGTGCTATTGCCACACAGATGTGGTAGAGAAAATCACTTGATCATTAAAGCCGTTGCTTTCAAAGCTTATAAACAATAAAGAAATCCAGAAGTGCCTAGGGTAAAAATCAGCTCAGGCAACCAGCTAGCATTTAAGGGCTGTAGAGTGGCAAGCCAGAGCTTTTCTTTCAAGGAACAAAAAATTAACTCTGACTATTCAGGATGATTGGGAAAAAAACAGATGTTGGGAAAGAAGACAGGGTCAGCAGAGGAAGAGAGGGATAGATGGTGTCTTAGAAACAACGGAAGTCAGTCTGGACAGACTTTGAGAGATGTAGAGGACAGAAGGGCCCAACCTGCTGGGGTCCATGGGGTCAAGACAAGTAGAACAGCATTGAATGACAGAACAACAAAGCCAGCCAAGCTCAGGGGCCAGCATTAGGAACACAAATGGACTGCAAAGAAAGACAGTCTCTGCCCTCAAGGAGCTTGTATTCAAATAAGGGAAAAAGAAGGAAACGAGGAGTGGGAGCATGCGTGTGTGTGCGTGTGCACGTGTGTGCACATGTGTATGCATGTGTGTGTACGTGTGTGTGCACGCGTGTGTGCATGTGTGTGCATGTGTGTGTGCACGTGTGTGTGTGTGCGTGTGTGTGTGTGTGTGTGTGTGTGTGTGTGTTGGGGGGGAGGCGTCAGCCTGGAGGCAAGGTAGAGGAAGGCGAGGACCTGGTTGGAGACCTTTGACCTGAGGGGCATCTGCAGAGGCACGCTTCCAGGGTTCGAATTCCTAGGCTGGATGCAGTGAGGCTTCCCCTGGGCCAAACCACAAGTCCAGTGTTCTATCTGGTACGGTGGTAAATGAAGTATAATTATTTGCAAATAATGTGGAGTCTGTTCACGCTTCTAAGAAATCACCACTGCATGGTAAATAACATAAAACAGAAGTGAGAGCAGAGAGTGTGGGTGTGGTTCCCCGGCCCCTATGTCTGCAAACCTGTGGCATGTGCGTTGTTGTCCTTCCTTCTCCAACAGGACCACAATGACATCACCGTGCTAGACTCGGGTCATGGTGTCTGACTGTGGCTGATCAGACCAGCACGGGCTCAGGATGTTCTACCACCGGTCAGGCACCAATAGTCCGTGTGAACCTTTGGGGTGGCTTCTCTAAACTTGGGCATCCTGCATTTCCTTTGAGCTACCCAGCACCTTCCGTGATGTGGGCACAGCATGCTGGCCAGTCCTGTGCCAGTGTCTCCTATGTCACACAATCAATTCCAAAGTTCTGAAGAAAGACTTTGAGAGTGTCCTTGTATCGCTTTTTCTTCTGACCACCGTGTGAACCTTGCCCTGTGTGAGTTCTCCATAAAACCCGTCTTTTGGGCAAGCATGCATTTTGCATTAGAACAACATGGCCAGCCCATTGGAGTTGTGCTCTCAGAAGCAGAATTTGAATGGTCAGCAATTTAGTTCAAAAAAGGACCTCAGGGTCTGGCATCTTATCCTGCCAGGTGATCTTCAGTGCCATTATTAGTCCCATTTTACAGATAAGGAAACAGTGGCTGAGAATGGTTAAGCGACTTCCCTCAGGTCATATTGCTTTTGCTCAATTGGTTTTCAGTGGTGCCAGATTTATTACCTCATTTGACATTTTCTGGGCAAAGATACTGGAGTGGTATGCTCTTTCCTTTTCCTTCTTCAGCTCATTTTATGAAGAGGACACAGAGGGAAACAGGGTTAAGTGATTTGCCCAGGATCCCACAGGTAGTGAGCGTCTGAGGCCAGACTTGGACCACTACTGTTGGAAAGGAAAAAGCTAATTCATCATTATTTGCAAATTACATGATACTGTAGTTTGAAAGTCAGTGCCTAAAACGAGGCAAGGAATGAGTTCGATAAATGTGAAGAGCATGATATCAATTCAATGAAAGACTTGCATGTATTTTTTTTTCCCCAGAAAAGGACATGGACTTGGATCTATTCTCCAGCACATCAGAATTATGCCTTTTACCTCACTAGTACTCAATGTAGTCAAGGTTTGAGTAGTAGCAATATCAATAATAAATAATATACGTACTTTCCTTCTCCAGATTTCCTTCTAAATTAATAATGCTAATAATAGTATCAATAAAAATAATTGCTTGAATTTAAAGAGCTTTAAGATTTGTAAAAGGCTTTACAAACATTACCTCATTTCCTCCTCACAACAGTCCTAGGTGGTGCAAGCTTTTATTATCTCCATTTTACAGATGAATAAATTGGAGCCGGCAGAGGTTAAGCCACTTGAGGAGGGCCACATAGCTTGGTAAATATCTGAGGCTAGATTGAAACTATTCTTCCTGACTCCAAGTTCAGTACTCTAAACTGGGCCTATGTCTACACAATGGGATTGTCTCCCCCCCCCCCCACCCCCAGGGAGAGAGTAAAATTAATTCCTCACTATTCTCCTTTCTTTAGAGAAATTTTCTTTGCCCAATGGTTTTAAGTAATTTATGTGATGTACTATCATCTGAAAATTACACTCACAATACTTTTCACTCATTTCTTAAAATTATTAAAGATATTAAATAAAAATAGAGCAAAATTCTAAGCACCGAAGGGCGCAAATGGCCCCTCCTCCGCAGACTCATTACATCAATATTATTGCACTTTTTATTGTTCAGCCAGAAATTCAGTTTTTTGAACTCTCAGAGAACTAAGCTAATAGAACTAAGGTTAAAAGTAAGATTTCATGAGACACTTTATAAAGAAATAATAGCCATATTTCTGATCACATAGTGCAAGAAGGGACAAGAGCTATTCTCATAGGTAATATACATTTTGAATAAGGAAAAAAAGAATGAAAGCAAGAGACCGAGATAGCGAGGGAGGGAGGATGAGAGAGAGGGAGAAAGACAGAAAGACAGAGAGACAGAAATACAGACAGAGACAGAGAGGAGGAGGAGAAAGAGAGAGTACAGTTTAGTAAAACTAACCAGAGACTGACAGTATCTGAAATATTCCACAATCATGGTCCCTACCAATACAAAGACATGAGGGAATCATCTTTTATTATTATTATTATTATTAATATTGTTATTATTACTATCATCATTATCATCATCAGCTCCATCATCATCACAACCCCCTTTTTAGAGGTCCTTGAGAGTTGAGATGATATGTGTGTGCACATATATTTATCTTTGTAACTATATGGCTAAGCACATAGTAGGTGCTCCATAATTACCTGTTGATTTGAATTGGAATTCCACTCACTTCTTCCTTTGAGGTAGTTGTCTTCCTTTAAGATACACCATAGGTGGGACTTTTATATCAAGGTTTTTTTTCCCTTATTGCTGCTTCACCCACTACTAACCTTCCTATCAAACTCCTCTTTTTTAACTATTTTGTGTTTATTGTCTTTATATTTATTCTGTATACACTTAGATTTGGCCTCATCTCCCCTGTTAGAATGTCAGCTGCTAGGGAAGAGGAATTGTTTTATTGTTTTATAGTTTTGTCTTTATGCCCAGGCCAGGTGCCTATCACATAGTAGGGGCTTGTTGATTAATCTGTAATCTCATCAATGGTGTGTATACTCAGTCCAAAAGACTGCTTCCAAGCCCTCTCCATACTCCCTCCCCAGTGATCCTTCTCCATGTTATCATATAGATTTTCCATAGAGGGTTGACCCAGCATACTGGGGGGCCTCCTTCTGATATTAAGCCTGTGCCTCTTTATTAATCACTAGCCTGTTTTCTCTCAGTATGTATTCTTTACAATATACTGTGTATGGAAGTAAAGGGGCCATTTTTATTATTCCCATTTCCGTTTATAATATCAGCTCTGTTTCAGATTGTAATGAAACTTTCAAGGATGCAATAAACATACCTCAGTAAATATGGCTTCCTTAATATTGTTATTAGTTCTCTTGGACACAATTTATAATCAGTATGCCTCAAGCTCCTTGCAATGCCCTTCAAATTCACTGAGTGTACAAGACAGCATAAAGTAATCATGAATACATAGAGGACTAGGCTTGGAGTAAGGAAAACCTGGGTTCACATATGACCTTTTGATGAGGATGGGATCTAGATCACAAAAAGGAAAAACCTTGGACTTTCCCACATGGCCTAATCTTTTCACCTGATGCTATAATCCCATCAACTGGCCTTTCTTTGTGGCTACACCCAGTCTCCCAATTCTTTGTTACCCTTAACCTAGCCTAGACCTCCCTATGTCTCCTGGCCACTTCCCACCCTTAATTCTATCTAGATTCCATTCTCCCTTGGGCCCGTCCCTGGAGTTCTATTACCTCATAGATATTTGGCCACTCCTAGATCCCTCCCATAGTCTTTCCGTATATAAGGTCCATCTTGTCTCCATTAAGATGCTGGGATTCTTATAATCTAGCCACTGCTGCAATCCAGCCAATAGCTCACAGATGCTCAGATTCCTTAAGAACCTATCTAATACGATGGATCTTTAATAAACCCTGTCTTTGGCTGAAAGAAGGCTTGGGTTGAATTCTTTCAGGCAGGACACATGTGTCATGATTTTGGGGTTCCAGAACCCTTAAACTTCTAGGCCACTAGTGGTTTGACCATGGCAAGTCACTTAACCTGAATCTCAACTTTTTTAACTGTTAAAACTGAAATAAGTAAATAACTAAATAATAAAATAAAATAACAAAATCTACAGTATTTACCTAAACCGGGTGAGGACTAAATGCTCTTTAACTTCCTTTAAGACCTACCTGAAATCCCACTGTCTTCAGATATTCCACCCAGACTATCACAAGTGGCTTATCCCTGATACCTTGGGGTTTACAGGTTTCTTTCTTAAGGACCATGCCTTGAATCCAAATCACTCTGGCTCTTATTGATTGGCCAACAATAGGTCCCAGCCCAAGCCCAACCTGGTCATACTTTGGCTCAGAGTGAATGTAAATAGCAATTGTTTCTGTTTTGGCCTCAAACCCTGAGGGTCTTCCCCTCCCAGATTGATTTTTTTTTTGTTTGACTAGGTAAAAGAGGCCATTCTTTGCCTCTTTTCTTACCTAGACTTAATCACTGAATGGGCATGGTCTCAGTCAAACTGAGACCTGGAAAAGACCTTTGCTAAAGTTAAGGTCTCCCATTGCATTGGGGCCATCTCCAGTCATCCTCATCTATATCTTGCCACTGGACCCAAATGGCTCTGGAGGAGACAGTGAGGCTGGTAACTTTGCACAGCTCTTCCTCATTTAAATCCAATCAACTTGTGAGTCATGGCATCACCTTCTTGATGTCATGATCCTTTTGAGAATCAAGACCAAACAACAACAAGGACAGGAACCATCCATCTACTCTATAGGCATTTTGGGATTGCATGAACGTTTGCATGTTGTCTACTCCGTGAGGATTTGAACTCCCAGACAGCAATGATCATATATATTGTTTTCCTTGGTTCCCCCTAAGCTTAGTACAATGTCTGGCACATAGAAGGGCTGAATAAATGCTTACTGTTGTTGTAATTGTTGTAATTTTCTGTTATTATTGTAAGAAAATAATTTTCAGTTAAAGATGAATAGGGTTCATATCTTAGTTCAGTTACATAGTTTCTCTTTTCTAGAAAACATAGAGTTAAATTGTCCAAAATCAGGGAAAAATCCTAGCCAGATGGTGGAACAAGGGAATGAGGCTGAGCACCCACTGTTTCAGGAGAATAGAGAGGGACTAACAGAAGGCCAGCAGCCTGAGACCAAAGTCTTTGTGTAGGATTCCAGGGAGCTAATAAATCAGAAGTTGAAATTGGAGTAAGGCCATTCTGAGCATTTGAGAAAGGGAAGTGAGACATTTCCTGCTATTTGTGATCCTTCTCTTAAATCCTCTTGAGACATGACGAAAAGCAAAGGCAGTATGCAAAAATAAATTAAATGAATTAAGTAAAGGAAATATATAATCACATGCAGTCTGGACAAAAATAAGCTCAGTTGGAATTAATCACTTGAAAATAAAAATATGGGTGTGCTTCAAAATAAGAACAACACTTAAGGGACACAAACTGACATTTATGAAGTACATAAAACGAGGAAGCTTGTTGGGATGCACCCTGAACCGGGATTCAAGTCTTAATTCTGCAGTTCATTATTTGGTGATATCATATGAATCACCATGTATACATGATAAATCATTTAATTACTCTGTGTGTGTGTGTGTGTGTGTAATCACTTCATCCCTTTGAGCTTCAGAGTGCTTATCTGCAAAATGGAGCTAATAACATGGGCACTAGGGGTATCCCAAAGTTCAAGGGGGGGGGTCCTCCAAGTTAGTGTTCAGAAATATTCAATGAAAGCTGAGAGTCAACTTCTTGAATATATTCTCAAGATTATTTTTAGGTACAGATTGCACTCAGTGACCTCTGACATAGCTCTAACTGTGTGGTAGCTGTTGCAATAATGCAGAAGAAAGGTCAGAAAACCTTGAACCGGGAAGTGCTTGTGGGAAACGAGAAAGTTCTAAATTTTAGAAGTGCTGTGGATGGACTTCACAAGACATGGCGACTGGCTGGATTCAAAAACAACGTTAGGAAGAAGGAAGAGACAAGGATGTTCCAAGCATTGAAATTAGAGGACTGGAGAAAGGTGATGCCATCAAGAGGAAGGGGAAAGTCTATGGGGTGAAAGGTGATGCCCATTGCTGCTCAAATGATCAAGTATATACTTACGTGTTTACATTATTATAGCTCACTTTCATAGAACCATTTAAGATTTATGAAGGACTTTACATAGGCATTCTCATTGGCTCCACACAGAAACTCTGCACTTCCTCTAGAGTAAATGTAGTGTAATACCCATTTTATAGATGAGGGTGTTGAGACTCAGGTGTTTCTCCTTTACTGAGCTTTGGAATTGATTTTGTGACATAGGAGACACTGGCACAGGACTGCTCAGCATGGTGTGCCCACATCAGAAAAAGTGCTGTGCTCCATGAGCAAAGCAGAATTGAAATAGTTCAAGAGAAATGCGAGATGTTCAAACTTAGAGAATCCACCCCAAATGTTCATACAGGCTATTTGTGCCTGACCTGTGGTAGAACATTTAGAGCTCGTATTGGTCTGACCAGCCCCAGCTGGGCACACTAGAACTTGACTCTAGCATGGCGATGTCATTTTGGTCTTCTTTGAGAACAAAGGCCAATAACCAACCAACCAACCACAATCCCTCATGAGAATGTAGGTTCCCTGGGGTCAGAGACTATAGCATTCTTTCTTTGTGTTTTTGGCCCCCAAAACAGTATCAGAGTGGTTGTTTTTGTTGTTGTTTTAATTAGTTCCTTAAGAAATGCTTGTCAGATTGTATTGGATAGACTTCCCACTTCATCTCAGGACCCATTCTTCTTCCACAACCATTACTAGCATAGGAAATTTTTTCCTTGGAAAACAAAAGGAAAGGCAGAAAAGGAGAGCAGAAAATTGTGGGAAATTTGTTATAGACGGTTTCTCAGATCAAGGTCTCATATCTCAAATATATAAAGAACTTGTCAAATCTATAAGAATCATTCCCCAATTGATAAATAGTCAAAGGATATGAATAGGCAGTTTTCCAATGAAGAAATCAAAACAATTTATAGTCACGTGTAAAAATACTCTATATCATTATTGATTAGAGCAATGAAAATTAAAACAACCTTGAAATATCATTTTATACCTCTCAGATTGGCTAAAATGATTGAAGGAGAAAGCCACAAATGTTGGAGGGGATATAGAAAAATTGGGACACTAATTCATTGTTGGTGGAATTGTGAAATGATCCAACCATTTTGGAGAGTAATTTGGAATTATAACCAAAGAGCTATTAAACTGCCTATACCCTTTGAGCAGTAATATCACTGTTAGGTCTGTTTCCCAAGATGATTAGGAGAAAAGAAAAGATCCTATATGTTCCGAAATATTTACAGTAGCTCTCTTTGTGGTGGCAAAGAACAGGAAATTGTGGGGATGTCCGTTAATTGGGCAACGGTTGAACAAATTGTGTATGAACGTAATGGAATACTATTGTACTGTAAGAAATGATGAGTTCAATGATCTTAGAAAAGCATGGATAGACTTGCATGATATAACGAAGAGTAAAACGAGCAGAACCGAAAGGATGTTGTATACAGAAACAGCAATATTGCTTTAAGAATAACTTTGAGTGAGTAAGTCATTCTATTACAAATACCCAAAATAACTATAAAGGATACATGAAGGAAGACGTTTTCTGCATTCAGAAAAAGAAGTGATAAATAAAAGTATGTATAGAATGATTTTACATATATGTGTGTATATATGTATATGTACATGAGTATACATATATGTATACCTACATACATATACATATTTGTGTCTAATGGTAGCCCTTTAGGGGGGAGGGGAAAAAAGAAATTTACACAAAAACTTTGTTATATTTTTAAAAACAATAGTAGGATGTATATAATAGATTTGCAGTTTCATTTATAATCATCTTTCATTTTTATTATTATTACATTACATTATGGAAATGCCTATTTTATTCCATAAATAAAAAATAAAACAAAACTTCTTTAAAAACACTAAAGAAAAATACAAAGAAAGCTACTCTAAGGACAATAGCAAGCATGTATTTGTGGGCAAAGAGATGAACAATCTCGAATTGCTAATTCGAAGTGAACAAGCAGTGGGCTGCCCATGGTCCCGTCAGAATATTGGCCATGTGAATCTCAGCAGGGTATCCTAAACCCTGCAGGGAACAGCAGTGGAGATTACGATGCACTCTGCAAGTAGAAACAAGCCTATTGTGACTATGAAACCTGCCTGGGATGATTCAAAGCCAGGGGGAAACTAAAAGCAAGCACAATAGATTATATTTATGATACTGGTCAAAGGCAGCTGGAATTAAATTTCAACATGCATACAAACTAGGTCTAAAATTCAAAGAATGGAAATTCCCAAGAAACAGTCCTTCTGGACTTTAAAGACTGTCCCATAACATAATTCTTCTTACCATCCTAACACCTTTCATTTAAAGAGTACAACATTGTTCTAAAATGAATTCCTAATACTGTCCCTGGGTGGGAAGTATGATAAATTCATCGACTTCTTTCTTGCTGATGGGAAAATTGAGGCCTGTTTCATTACCTGGAAAATACACTTTTCTAGTGAATTTTCAGAAATTTAGAGGTAAAAGCATATACCCTTATGGAGGGTTCTTTGGCAAGTTTCTAAAATTGATTGTGGCAAAACTGATAGACTAGAATGAATTTTTTATTTAAGAAAAAATAAGTTAAGTATGCCAGGCAAGGAAGTGTGGTATAGCACTTTGGAGTCAGGGAGGCATGGCTTCAAGTCCTATCTCTGGCAGATACTAGCACCGAGGTGACCATCAGCACGCCGCATGTCCTTGCGGAGCACTGGTCAGCTCTCTAGGACCCTCAGTCACATTCCAGCTGTGTTTTTGCTTTCTTGGGCAGTTTCCATGGCAGAACTTTATAAACTTAAGTTTATGAAATCACAGATGTAAGCAAATATCCTATGCCCGTCCCCATCCAGATGTGCCCCCTTTGCCAGGGAGGCTGGAGTTAAAATCTCACCTCTAATACTTCCTAACTGTGACTGAAGAGGGTGGGGGTTTTGGGGTGCTCTTAGATGCACAGAGGCACCCCAAGATCACAGGAAAAAGCCCAAATCACAGAGCGGATCTGCCTGAATGAATTCAACTCAGATCTTCTTCCAGCCAGAAAAAAAGTTTATTAAAGATAAGCATATAGGCCAGACTCCAAAGGAATCCAAACATCAGTGATCTAAATAGGGTTCTAGGTGGTCAGGTGATACTCACAAGGACAAGCATGAGACAGTCTAGAAAGCTCAGCGTCTGAGTGGGGGCTAGGGATAGGGTGATCAGGCCAGGTGACCCCCATTGTGGGCGGGCATGGGGTCTCGTCCTCTAGGGGCATGAGAAATTCCCAGCATCTGAGTAGGGGAAAGATGAGTTTTTAGTACAGACTGATTAGGGATGGACCAAGCATCTTGGAGTGATGGGAGGAGGGGTCCAAGGAGTGGCCAAGCAGTTTGGGGTGAAGGGAGGAAGGGTCAAGGGATGGGGGTGGCCAGCAAGCCGGGGTGAATGGAACACTGGCACCTAGCTAGGATTGAGGGTGGGAATGGCCAGGAAGGCAAAACAATGGGAAAGCCAGTTGATGGGGGAGGTGGACCGTTTGGAAAAGGGTCCAGGTGAGAATTTCCGTTTGGAATGTCTGAGTGATTGGAACAGCCAATGAGACTAGATAATGAAGGGAGCTGGGAGGGGACGTTTGCTTTCAAAGGGCAATAAGGCAGTTTCTAAAACTTCAAGGGTTTCTTGGGACTGGTAGACAAGCTGAAGCCAGGTTTTTTTTTGTCAAAGAGATAAGTGAGTCTGTAAGGAATCCAAAAGTTTTAAGGTTTTTCTGGGAATTGTAGGTAAACCTCTTCATGGCCACAGACTCGGTACTTAAATCCTCCCATGTAAACTGCCGAGAATGATAGCTGCAATATTCACATGACGGGGCTGTTGTGAGGATCAAGAGAGATTACCAGTGTAAGGCACGGAAAGACAATTACAGGGCTCTACTCACACCTGTACCTATGGGACAGATGCTTCTTATGCAGTTAAGCAGCCGCTCTTAACAGATCTACTTTCCAGCAGAGGTCACTCCCATTCTTACCTATCTCTGGCAGAGAGAAAGATGATGTATAAAGCACTTAGTGTGTGTGTGTGTGCAAGGGAGACTTCTAAAAATGAGGGATCCAAAGCCAAGCTGAGAAACCAACCAGAACCAAAACAGAGCAAACCAAAACAAACGGCCCTTTGTGTCCTCCCAGAGTCTACATTTTGGGAAGCAAAGCTAGGCCACCAATAGGAAGTGGGGTGGTGGTGGTAGGAAGGGGAAGGGATCTTTGTGCAAAAGGTTGGTGCTCCCCCCCCACCCCAGGACAAAATGTATAATTAACTCCAAGTCCTCCAAAAACCCAGAGCCATAGGCTCAGTAGGAAAGTTTTTCAGAGATTTTCCCAAAGGTGGGAAGAAGAATAAACAGAACTCCACCCATGCCTAGAGCGCAAAGGCAGAGCAAGATGTCTTGGTCAGTTCTGAGTGGTCACTGGTGACGCCAGCCCCTCCTCATCCCACAGCCCTTGGGGATGGATCAGGACAATCAGACCGCAGGTCTTCATTTTCCTAAATTAGTAAATGTTCCGCTGAGCGTCTCATTGCACAATTTGATAGCATGTGAACTGTGTTGAACTATCTTCAGCTGTGCATACTTTATTTTTTTTTCCCTCAGAACATTAAAAGATTTTAATGAACCCTGTAATATTATTTAGTGGATCATTAAATAATATCAAACGAGATAATTTAAATTATTCCTTTTTTTAAAGGATGGCACTGGGAGCTGCAATATCATCTCTGTATTTTGGCGAGAGCAGCTAACTTCACAAAAGCACATTAACACATACAATTATTATTTCCAAATTCAAAAGCAAATCATTGGATTCCCTGCACAAATGAGGCACGTGTATTTTGCTATCCAGTCTTCCAAGTGGAGCTCCCCAAAGAGAAAAGGAATACAGTGAACATCAAACTGGCCCTGTCTGAAATTCTAGCTGAAAAGGTTTAGTAGAGCATCCAGATTCCAAATCATGTGATATAATTCAATTAATCAATCAATCAATGAACAAATATGTTAATCACCTACTAGCACCTGTTTAGGAAAACAGAAACAAGTGAATCAGTCCCTGTCTCAAGGATCTTATATGCTATTTTGGAAGACTCACACGCAAAGAAATGCAAAAACAAATACAAAGCAGTTAGAGCAGGGGTGGGGAAGCTGCTGCTTCCAAGCCCCATGTGGCCCTCCGGGTACTCAAGTGTGGCGCTAAGTTTGGATTCAAAAGGCTGAACTTGAGGACCTAGAGGGCCACTTGTGGCCTCTAGGCCACAGGTTCCCCACCCCTCAGTTAGAGGAAAGTTAGTTAAAGAGGGAGAGAAGCTTTCCTCTCTCTAATCCAACCCTTACCCAGCTGTCCAATCAATATCCCAGGATTTTCATTCATTCAGTCCATGTTTTTTCTGATATAAGACATGAGAGAGCTAGTGGGTTTTTTGTTTCCTAGTGGAAATGCTATCACAAAGAATGTCACAAAATTCTCCACAGCTATCAAACAACATTTAATTTAATTCACAAATATACTGTATGCCATGTGGCATTTTAGGAGTACTGTGAAATTAAAGAAAACCCCCATAATGTGGTGAAGAAACCAAAGAAGTTGAAGATCATGAAATTAGAGGGCTGGAGGTTCTAGGACACATGGTTTTCATGCCATGTGATGATGGACACACACTCCACTCCCCTGATCCCCACTCCTCATCCCACAAAGGTTCTGATCCTAGGGCAGAGGGTATCATGGTGTTCACTGCTGGCATTGGGTTTGGGGCAACACTGCTACTGACATCTTTCTCCAAGTTAGTTTTCTAGAGTGACCAGGGAGGACATTTGGCCAAGGAAAGCCTGTACAAAGGGAGGAAAGAAGGGGACAGGTGGGGAAAGGCAAATGGGTCAGTTAGACTAGAACTCAGAAAGTGCAGGGGGAATGATGTGCAAGCTTTCTAGAAGAGAAGGTATGAGCCAGAGGATGACTGCATCCCATATTTGAGTTTGTGCTCAAGTCTTCACACTTCCTGCTCAAGTCTGTTGGATCCCATTGAATCAAACCAATTCATATGGAAATCTCTTGTCTTGGCCTATTGCATAATCATTCCAATCCCATTCCTCACATACACAGAAGTTTGAGGAAAATCTAACCATGCATTTATATACACACATACACTTTTTTTTTGCTTTACTTTAAAATGATGCGGATATACTTTATTTTATTTTACATATAACTCTGTCCCTCTGGTAACCAGATAACCATCGCTTTTGATAAAGAATAAGAGAAACAAAAAATACCAGCAAAACTAATCAACACATCAATGAAACATGACCCACTAATGGAGTTCCATGCTTACTTACACTAGAAAGAAGGGCAGGTGATGCCTTTTCTCATCTCCTCACATGGAAGCTTAGTTATAATTATGCAAGGTTTGTTGGTAATAGCATTGGAGTGTTGTTCTTACAATTGACATTGCTGTAGGCATCACGCATACCGCGTTCCTGATTCGGTTTATTTTGTTGGGCATCAGTTCATTTACATCTTTTTATGCTTCTGATTTCCTCTGATAATTGAATCTTCTGACACTGTAATTTCCCATTTCATTCATGTCCAGCTAGCACCTTATCAATGAACAATTACTTTTTCCTTCCAACTCTTTGATGCCTCTTCCCTTCACTCAAAAATGTATTAGTTTGAATATTTGCGAGATGAGTATTTTTTTCTATCTCTGACATACTTAGAGTTTAGTGAGATGCCTGAGTCAAAAATTATAGACATCTTTACTTGTTATTGCTATTGCTGAGAGCTCATGTTCAAACTCCTACACTGTTCTTTATTAATCATGTGACTTTGGGGTGAGCCCTCAACATCTCTGCACCTTAATTCCCTCATCTGAAAAGTGAGGCGGTTGAACTTGATAAGCTGTGTGTTCCTTTCCAGCTCTAAATATACCTTCTTATAACCTGCTTTTCAAATCCTGTCAAAATCATAGTTCCTGGAGCTGGAAGGGTCCTCAAGAGAGCCTGGATTTCAGTGGCAAGGTATTGATCTTATTTTAGATACGATGAAGCTGAGGCCCAGACATGTTAAATGGTTATTCACTGCCACATAGCCAGTACAGAGTAAAGGGAAAGTGAATAAGCAGATTTCCTACCTCCTGAAGCATGTCGCTGCTTCAAATAAGGGAACAGGCCAGAATGGAACCGTGAAAAGACTGTTAGAGGTGACCTCTGAAAACAGGTTTTGTTTGAATCTCAGCTTGGCCAATTATGAGCTTTTTAAGACAGTACCTCTCTGAGACTCGGTTTTCTCATTTCATTTAGAGGCAGAGTGCTAAAATGAAAACAGCTTTGGTTTTGAAGTAAGAGGACTTGGATTCAAGTTCTACCCTTGTTACTTACTATCTGTATAACTTTGAACAAGTCACTTGATCTTCTTCAGTCTCAGTAGTTTTTCATCTTTCCAAAAAGGGCCTTGGCATTGGGGGCTTCTTAATTCCCTTCCAGCTTTGGATCTTTGATTGATCAACTTTCTAACTCAGTAGTTAGTCTAGTGAACATAATTGAGTCTACTTTTGATGATTTTGGAGCATTGTAGCCAGGCGCCTCATTCTGAACATCAATAATGATTGTGTAATCATGTTGATGGGGAAAATGTCACATTGGGTGGAATCTGAGAGGTATGTATAATGTCTTCAGGGAACTGAGATACTGGAGAAACCCTCAGATACTTAGTAGATGTGTGACCTGGGGCAACACATTTAATAAGTCTGTGCCTCCGTTTCCTCATTTGTAAATATTCTTGTTTGACTTTATGACCTATAAGGTCTTTCGCAGTTCAAAAACTGTAATGTGAGCATCCTTCAGTTTTTCCCCTTGATTTTTGTATATTTCTCAATTGAATTTCATTTCCTTTACTTCCCCAAATATGAGTAGATCTACTGATTTCAACTCTGGAAGAACTTCCCTGCTTTTGTTGGACCAGAACCAAACAAGTACACTAAGCAGTCCTGGCCTGGCCTTTCCTGATTTCTCCCTGTGGCCGGAATCAAAACAGGAGTACTTTTATCATGTCAGTTGCTTTCAGCACTTCTAGGAGAGGGAGAGAAACAGATGAGAGAATGAGAATAGTGACAAGGAAGCTTTCCTTCAGGTTGCTTTTGAACTGTGGAAGATTTAGACCAGGGGAGGGGAACCTGCTGCCTTGAGGTCACCTGTGGTCCTAGGTCCTCAAGTTCAGCCCTTTCTTCACTTGGAATTTGGATTCAGTCAAAGGGCTGCACTTGAGGACCTATTGGGCCACAGGTTCCCCACCCCTGGTTTAGACCTTCATTGAATATTTGTTCCTGGGGGTTTAGCCAGCAAATTCACGCTGGATTTTTGTTTTCTCTCAAACTTTATGCCAAAATAGCAGAGAAGCAAAGAGACGATCATAGGCTCAGTTGTTGAGCAGGCGTATTCAATGGCGAGGTCCAAGTTTAGGCTTTCAGGTTTCAGAAGGATCATGTCAGTTACCTTCTCCTTTCCCCAAAAAGTTGCAAGAAACTCCCATTCAACACCCAAGGAATCTCACTTTCTAGAACTCCCAGGAAGCTATAAAGAATAATACTAGATTTAATTTATGTTATGCCTGAAGGTTTGAAGGAAATTCTTGAAATAACTTATCTAACTTGCTCCTCACAACTCAATGAGGTAGATGATAATATTCTCCCATTTTTAAAGTTGAGGAAATGGAGGTCAAGGCTAAATGATTCGAATTATTCTTAACTTGTTCTAGAATTAGTTTTAGGAAGGGAAAGGGATTAAAATGAAAATTACAATGCAAACTCCATGATGGCAGAAGTTTTTTGGTTTCTGTTTTGGTAAATCCTGTCCTTAGCACAGTTCTTGAGATCAAGTTAAGTTCTTGCTTGCTTGGGTGAAATGTTAAGTCTTTCCCACCAGGTTGCACTGAGTTTGGAGTTCTTCATTCCAGCAGGTACCTCATCATCAAGAAATCTCATCATCTTGCAAGATCCAAAGAGCCTTGGCATTCACGGCTTATCTCTACTCTCTGGTATTCTGATTGGAGGATGGAGCCAGAAATTCAACTTCAATTGAAGGTGGGGGAGCGCAAGACAGATATCTTCTCATTTGGAACATCTTTGACTTCTGCACCCCCCACCTTTACTCTTCTTACCCCACCCCCTTCCCTCAGATTTCAGCTTTATTTTTGTCCCGGCACCACCCCACCTCTTAGATTGTCAACTCCATGAGGGCAGAGAAAGTCTTTTTTTTTTTTTTCCTATTTTCATCCCCAGCACTTAGTACAGTGTCTGGCACATATTAGTCATTTAATACATGTTTATTAATTGGTGACTAATTAGCTAGCATGGCGAAGTGGAAACAATACAATTTGGAATGGTTACCTGGATCCACAATTTCCAATCTAAATCGCTATACTATTACTATTATACTAAAGTTACTATCCACGTGACCTTGGATAAGTCATGTCTGTTTCTGGACCTCAGTTTTATATATTTTTTTTAAAATGAGTAGTCATACTAGGTTCTAACTCAATATCTTTAATCCTACGATCCTTTGCACCTGGATAAATCTATGATCTCATAAATGAGTGTAGTCCCTTTAACCATATGGATCAGTCAGCCAGTCCATTAATAAGCCTTTATGAAGCACCTACTATGTGTCAGGTACTATATCAAGTGCTGTTTATAGAACAGATCAGAATTGGGATATGAGCTAATAACATTAAAGAAACCTCGAGTCCTCAAGTTTACGCAGAACCTTGAGAGGCAAAAGGTAGTTATCTTGCCTCTGGCAGAATGAGCAGACTAATCATTACATGCAGAACAAAACCAAATCAAATGTATGCGTTCAAAGAAACAAAGAACTATTTCTCCTTAATCTTCACTGAAATAGACATTCCCCTTTAAAGAGTAAAAATAAAACGTAGAATGCACCTAGATATAGGCATCTGGCAACTTTTAAAACAACACGTGACATTTGATGTTAGTTACATTAAAAAAAAATTCCCATCAGAATTCAAACCATGTCAGTGATTTGAGTTTCTATCAAAGAAAATAACAAAAGGGAGAAAGCTGTTTCCTTTAGCAACTTGCTTTTCAAAATAATCCTAGATTGGAGAATATTTTCTTTAACGACTGGTGAAAGTTGAATAATTTTGAAGTGAAAGCAAAATAATTTCACTAATTAATTCTCATTTTAAAAAGATGAGAACAATTGCCAAGTGTTGGTTTCCTTTCTTAAAATGCCTGAAATTAAAACATTCAAACAAAAAAGATGCTACTTAAAAACAATAGCTAATCAAGCTTTTGCTTGAGCAGAGAGTCCATTGTTTCCAGAGAGATGTTTTAATGTGGTTTCAATGACTTTTCTCATGTATCCCTTCTTATGTCTCAAAGGTAATTGTCAGAACATCTACATAGGTAACATAGAGATTGGAGAATTTTATTATTCATAATTCATACAAAGAAGTACATTTCTGAGAAATTAAAAAAACTCCTCTTCTTTTCTCCCACCTTCAAACACACTTATTTAGCCTTTCCTTTATAACTAAAATTGCTACCATCTACAGCTTGAATAGACCCCCTGAAGCCGCCTGCTACAAGTCAATCCTCCCACTTTACAAAAGGGTAGCATTTGAACATAGGTTCTCTGCCTTCAGAACCAATGCATCTTACACTATACCAAGTGGTCGAGCTTCACATTACTAATGCATTAATGGTGGATTTGTACACTAATATTCTTCTACCCTGTGGCCCCAATATCCCTTCCTAAAATTTCCTTTGCCTCCTTTTCATACACTCGTAATGCCCCAGCCAAACATTTCCAAACACAGTTTATGCTTTCACATCTCCATTTCTTAGCTCTGCTATCCCTCTTTGTTTGTGATGCTTTTCATCCATCTTCACCTCTGAAAATTTTCTCCATCCTTCAAGGCCAAATGCAAAGGTAACCTTCTTTATGAAGCTTTCCATAATTTTCACAGATAGAGAAGAAAGATAGGAAGAGAAGAAAACACAGAAGATATTCTTCTTTTCAACCAAACTAATATATTTTTAACTTCACATTTGATCTTAGAATTGAAAAGGATCTTAGAACACATCTAATTTAACTCATACAACTAACCACCATGTGCACTAACATTGATGTAAACAGTGGTGAAATAGCCTTCACTAGAAAACCTCCAGAAGGAGAAGAGGGAAGGGAATGGAAAATGAAGGGTTATAAGCATTTATTAAGCACTTACTCTGTGCTAGGTACTGTACGTGCCTTACAAACATAATTTAATTTGATCATTTGACAGAGGCTCGTACATTCCTGGGCAGAGCAAGACAGCTTGGATTAGTTAAAAAATGGTATCCTTATGCCATGCTCATATCGGCTTTCCTCCACTTCCACTCACTGTTTTTAAATTAAATTTTAAAGTATCATCTGACATTCAATAAATTCTTATTGAATGAAGACATTAATGGATTGGTAATTTTTATAACTTGAATTATTACCTGCATGATTAACTTCACTCTAAAAATCAATCCAATATGCATTTTCAAATAACAAGCGCAGTCCTCATTCCAGTTATAACAACAAAAATACCATTACCACAGCCAACAATAATGATGAGGATGAGGATGATGATGATACTCACTTCAAAACCCAACCCATCATCCCCGGCAGAGGCTAACTCATGAAATACCAGCTTGTGTGATGTCCAGTGAACTTTGTACATGGCTCTGGTAGCTAACAACATCTGATAGAAGCCCTGGAGAGTACCCCAGTCACTGTGATGCAACTGCTACTCTAAATTTTAGAAATAGATGAGGTGTCATTTGAGGTAGAAAGCCTTGATGTGGATGACAGCAAAGTAAGTTCCTCTCCTTATCGTGTTGGTATAAGAAGGCTGAGTGCAGCAAAACAAAATCAGAAATAGCAATGTCTTGCCTTTTGGAAGGACACAGATAATACTGACCACTAACGTAGACAAAATAAAGTGAGAGTTCTTGCCTTCAGGAATCTTCCAATCTATCCAAGGTAGAAAATGTGAAAGTATTTGGGTTTGTATAAACTTGGTACAAAACAGCAAGAGCCAGAGAAAGGCACTCAACACTGTGGGGCTCAAGACAAGTTTCTTGTACTTATGCTTGAGCTAAATGACTTCTTCAAGTTGCTTGAGCTGGGCTTGGAAAGAAACCAATAATTCTAGGAAAAAGGAGTAAGGATGAGTCAATTCTCAACATGGGGAAAAGGCTATACCAAGAAAAAAAAAATGAGAGACGGCAGAGACAGGTAGGTGGAGCAGTAGGGAGAGCACTAAACTTAGAGTCAGGAAGACCTGAGTTCTAATCCAGTCTCTGACACTTATTAGCTGTGTGACTTAGCAAGTTACTTAACCCCAGTTGGCCTCAATTTCCTCATCTGCAAAATAGGGATAATAATAGCACTTACCTCCCGGGGAAGTTATGAGGATCAAATGAGAGTTATTGTAAAACGTTTATTATGGTATCTTGTCCATAGTAAGCACTACAGACATGAAATGTCTTACATAAGAAATAGTAAGAGGAAATGTTTGCTGGACTGTTGTAGAAATCAAGGAGAATAACAGGTAATAAGGCTGGAAAGGTGGGATGGGCTTAGGTTAAACAAAATACTTTATTTGTACAATAGAAGTTGATTTTGAATTCTAGAAGCAAGGGGGAGATACAATTTATTGCCTAGGGGAGTGCTATGATCAGACAGTCTGAGCTCAGAAGCCACATTTCAGAAGGGCCATATACAAGCAGGATTGAGTCCAGAGGAGGGTGCCCAGGATGGAGGAAAGAATGAAAAATCATGACCCAGGGCAATCTGTAGGAGCTTAACCTGAGGATAACTGAGGGAGGACAGGGTCATTGCTTTAAATGTCTAAAAGGTCACCAAGTGAGAAGTCTCTTAGACTGATTCTTTTTAGTTTTGAAGGACAAAAGTGAGACTAATGGATTAAAGTTAAAGCACTCCAGCTGACAAGACATATAAAGAAAAAAAAAAAGTTTCTTACTATTTAGCACAATCCAACAAAGCAATGAGTCAAATCCAGAGTCAGACTGGCTAGGTCACACTGACCAATTCATACCTTCTATTTGCCTCAGTTTCCTCATCTGTGAAATGAGGACAATAATAGCACTGAGTTCCTAGAGTTGCTGGGAGGCTTACATGAGATAATATTGTAGTGTGTTTTCCAAACCTTGAAGCTCCATATAAATGCACACTATTGCCATCATCATCACCAACAACAATAATAAAGGCAAAAACAATGTCTCAAGAGATTGTAAGGACTTTATTATTAGGATATTAGAAGACTGTAAGGGGAAGCCAAATGTCAACATGGTGAATGCTTTATTTTAGAATGCGCTGAAGTCCTAACTGCTGCAGTGACCTCAGAGCTCTTTATCAAAATTCTGTGATTGTAAGAAAGTGTTCTAGGACACGAGGGGGCTTATATAAAAAATACTTCATTATATTCACAAATGGCCAAAAGCAATTATTAAGCACATTGTGCTAAATGCCACCGATACAAATTCCAAGCTAAGACATTTCCTGCCCTTGAGGATTTTGTGTTCCAGTTGGGGAAAGCAGCTCCTCTAGGGGAGCTAGAATCACAGGATGGCAAGATGCAGAAGACATAAGCATGGTCTGAAGCACTGTCTGCATTTGGTCGGGAAACACAGTGATAGCCTGGTTACATCCGAGATCATGTGAAAGTTCCCTCCAGTGAGCCCAGAGATCCACTACGCAGCTGGAGGAGACACAGGACCAGAGTGAAGGAAGCATGGTTTGAATGTGAGCAGGGGGCATGTCCTCAAGGCTTCTAGCTGCCATCCCACCTACTCCTGCATGACTCTTCTTCCTGTTCTCTTCTCCAACCTGTGTGCATCAAGTCCATGCCGATCAATCCATGTGCTTCTACCCTGAGAAGACATGGGAAGCCTTTGACTTCAAACATTTCCATTTCCTTGAACCTGACTGAGTGTATCTTTTTTTTTTAAAGTAACATTTTCAAAACACACAGGCTGTCCTAATGGCACAGACATTTCTGTAAATGTTCCACCAGGCTAGAACTGAAATGTCACAATCGTTCCTGAACAATAGTGAACTCGACAGGGAGTTAGGGAAGAATGGAGAAACAGCCAGCATGGGGGGGCATTTGCAAAACCTTAGGGGACATTTGGTGGCAGTTAAAGCAAACATTTGTTTGGCCTCCTGCTTCAAACATTTTTTTTTCCTATTTCCATTTGAAAACCTTCATTTCCCTTCGATATTTACTCTTCGGAGCTACAAAGTCCAAGGGGTGTTTGGGGAAATATATGGCTTATTATTTCCTGAGTTCCACATTCCTCTTCTGTCTACATGCTTTCACACAAGCCCCATCCCCACCCCCTCCATGCCTAATACATATTCCATCCTCATCTCAACCTTGCTGAGCTCTGATTGGGTACCATACTCTCTCTGTGAAGTCTACCAGATAACTGAAGCTTACTCCCTTAATATTCTGATTTCATAAACATTAATCACGTCAATACAAACCTTAGAGTCCTATAACTAGGGCTGCAAGGAATCTCAGATGTCATCTAGCCAGCTCCCTCATTTTACAGATGAGGAAACTGAGACCCAGGGAAGTCAAGCGACTTACCTAAGATAATAAAGGTAGTAAGTAAAAAAAGGTGGGATTTGAACCCAACTCTTCTGACTCCACAATTGTGTTGTTTCCATTGTGACACACTGCTGCCCTCTTCTTTGTCACAGTCAACATGGGATAGAGAATGGGGTTCAGGCTTTTCTTTTGTGATTCAGGGTCACCATTAGGAGCATCCAGGATTGCGCTACATAAGAATTCAGTGAGCATCCCAGAGCTTAGCCAGCTTAGTGGGCCTTAGCTCTACACAGTATACAGTAATTCCCATCAGGGCAAGGATATCTTATTCTATGGATTCTGCCCTACTCCTGGGACACTGACTGACATATAGGAGGTACTCAATAAATGTCGGGAATAGCTGAATAGCATATGGCCCTTCTCTGATATCTGCTCTTCTAACTGATCATGTTTCTCTCTCCTCCCTCACAGTCCCTTCTATACTTCTATTGCTGCTCATTCACTATAGATGGGCTGCTACTGACTCTTTCAGCTTTTTATCATGTCATTTGCCTCCCCACACCCCAATTAGAGAACACAGGAAAACTGGATAGCTGAGCACCATATTTAAATAGTTTTAAAATCTTCTTAGATTGAAAGCCTATCTGGATTTAAAGTTGGAATGGCCATGGAGGTAATCTTCTAAACCTGAACCGAGGACCAGAGTGGTTAGTGACTTGCCCATGGTCACATAAGTGGAAAGTCCCAGATTTCAATTTCAGTCCTGTGAGTTCCCACCCCTGTATAACACTTCCCAGTACTAAGAAAGACTACAGGTCCTTCAAGGGAAAAACAAAAACAAAAATAAAAACAAAGACAAAAAAAACCACATTTTCATATATGATGCTTTACATTTTGAAATTTTAACCTTCACTGCAAACTTGTAAGGGGAATTCTAATGTTAGCCCCATCTTACAGAAAAGAAATGGAGAAGAAAATGGCAAACCACTCCAGTATCTTTGCCAAAGCCCCAAAAGGGGTCACAAAAAGTCAGACATCACTGAAACTGGCCAAGCAATGACTGAGCAGATAAGAAAACTGAACAAGTGAGATGTTAAGTGATTTGTCTAGGGACACACAGCTAGTGGATGTCTGAGTTGGGATTTGGTCATAGGTCTCCAATCCTCCAAGTCCTTCATGGGATACAGTTCCTTGTGCTAACTAGAGACTTCAGGAACACTAAGGAATAAAGTCAGGCTTAATGGTTACTCAAAGGCTTTTTCACTTCTGACTTAATTCCACATTTCCTGTTGTCCTAGACTGTTGAAGTTACCAGAGTTCTAATAGTTGGGGGAGGGAAAGAGAGGGAATAAGCATTTATTGCCTACTATGTGCAGAGGCCTGGAGTCAGGAAGACTCCTTTTCCTGAGATTAAATCTGGGTGAGACATTTACTAGCTACTAACAAGTCACTTAACTCTGCCTCAGTTTCCTGATCTATAAAACAAGGTAGAGAAGGAAATGGCAAACCACTGTAGGATCTTTGCCAAGAAATCCCCAAATGGGGTTATGAAGAGTTGAACATGACTGAAAATGACTGAATGATGATAACAACAGTTACTCTTATTAATCCACTTTACAATTGAGAAAACAAAGGCAAGCATGTTACATGATTTGCCGAGGGTCCACTTCTCAAGTGTCTGAGACTAGGTCTGAACTTAAATCTTCTTGACTCTAGGCTCAATACTCTATTCATCGTACCATCTAGCTATCTAGCCCAATAAATTAGGTGGATTTGTCAATGTCTCTGAGTGTATTCATTAATCTATTAACAAAAGTACTTGATCTGGGAAAGAAAAAAATCATATTAAAAAACATTGGTATTCTATGTTAGTAATGAGATGTCCTTCTTTGCCTCTAATGTCCAAGCCCATATCCATATCCATATCCATATCCAATTCAGTAGGTTGTTTCATTATTTTTATTATATCACATAAATTTTCTTTATTAAAACTCTCAGCTCTGGCCCCTGAGCTCATGATTAGTGAGCGCCTCAGGTGAGGTTCCCAAAATCAAGTTGTTAGGGGATAGACACTCCCACAATCTTTTGATCAGTCAGGCTTTCCTTGTCCACTCACTTTATGTTGCCCAGTTTTTGAAGCATAATCAAATTAATACTGGAAGAACCATTAGTAAGGATGTATCACCAGTTTACTCTTCCGGTGACCTACTCACAGAGAGTTGAGTGACATGAAGACACCAAAGGTGGGTGAGAAGCCCTAAAAGGGACTTAGCAAGCTCTCTCAATGGAGGTCTAGTCCAGCCTGAACACCCAGCAGCTACATCCTGGGAAACCATCTCAGCAGACTGACTGAACCAGCTTAAGGGTAGCAGACAGGCTTCAAACCTGCTGGTGAGATAGGGGGATGCCTACCACAAGCATAGGAAGACTTCTAGTGCTTCCAGCAGCCATGAAAGTGGCTGAAGCAAGTGCTATGGAGTACTTAGAGCTTAGTCAGACATAGAAGATGGAGAGATCATTCACTGAACACTGGGTCATCTTGGACTTCAGTGACTCTGGAAAGGAAAGTGAGGCTATCGACTTTGTACAATTCTGCCTCACTTAAATCTAATTCACATTCGAGTCAAGATATCACCCTCATGATGTCATTGACATTCTTCAAAATCCAAGGATGGGGAGAGCTAGGTGGTGCAGTGCATAAAGCACTGGCCATGGAGTCAGGAGGACATGAGTTCAAATCTGGCCTCAGACACTTGACATTTACTAGTTATGTGACCTTGAGCAAGTAACTTAACCCCATTGTCTAGCCAAAAAAAAGGACAAAAACCAAGGATGAACAACAATAGCGACACAGCTAACTGGCCAAGGAGTCTGGAAGAACTGAGTTCAAATCCTTCTTCAGACACATGACCCTAACTCTGAGTTGTGTGACTGGTAAAGTCACTTAACTTTACTTAAAAAAATGTTATTTTTCTTCCTTCCACCCCTCCACCAATCCTTTAGCTGTCCAAATAAAAATATTTCTCCCTGGACATTACTTTCTTCACATAAATTTTTCTTCCCTTGCCCCTCTTAACTCCAGTGCCTTCCCTTTGATAAATATTTCTTGTATATCCTGTATATGATAAGCATATTAGGTAAGTATGTCCTGCATACATCCAGTTTTGTACATATTTGTTCACTGTCTCCCCCATTAAATTGTAAACCCCTGAGGGCAAGGACTGTCTTTTGCCTCTTCTTTTATCTCCAGTGCTTACCACAGTGCCTGGCACAAAATTAATGCTTAATAAACATTTATTGATTGATTAACTCTCTCTCTCTCTCTCTCTCTCTCTCTCTGTATGTGTGTGATAGACTGTTTTTGCAATCTGGTGAAGCCTATGAAACTCTTTTCAGAATAACATCTTTAAATCTATAAAATAAGATATACTGTGAAAGATTATGAAGGAAACCAATCATCTTCAAAAACAATCTCTTTCCCTCTGTCTTTCTCTCTCTGTCTCTCTATGTCTGTCTCTCTCATTTCTTCTCTCCATCTATTTATTTAAAATTGAAGTTCCTGAATCCCAGCTTAAACACCCGCTGTCTGCCCTCATAAAATATAAATTCCTGGCTGAAACTGGCTACTTTTTTTTTTGCTTTTGTATTTCCAGTGCTTAGCATAGATTTTGAAACATTTTAAGCATTTTTTGTTCTTTAATACTCTCTTCCTCACTTCAGTGGAGCCCCTCCACCCTATATTAAGTCCTGGATGGCTTTTATTTTTTGGTACATTGGAAACATTATCAAACTTTCCAGGCATCTCATACCCATTTAATAGTCAATGTTTTCTAAATGGATGATTATGGGATAAGTTTGCTAGTACACATACCAGATACCAGAACCAAAAAATAGAAACCATTGCAAAAAACTAAACCAAACAATAGTGTATGCATTCAAGTGAGGCTTACTACTTTTCTTTTCTTTTTACTGTAAGGTAGGTCATTTAATAAAATGCCAAAGAAAATCATATTGAACATTTTTTTTTCTTCCCAGGAGGTTCTAAAGAAAAAAAAATCAACCATATCTGCAGTTCAAGTCTCAAGGTAGCTATTTGTACCATACAAAGGCAAATATTCCCAGATCAGTTCATGAGGCAGAGTAGCACATAAATGGCCTCCCATCTTACCTTCTGTGTACATATAGGATAAGTCCCCTCTATGAGGTTTCTTTCTCAAGCTTCACCATTTCCTTTGATTTCTAGGGATTCTAGGGCAATGATGGGTAGAAGAGCAAGGTATAATCTGTTTTCTTTGCTCCCATTCTGCATTTTGTGGTCTTTAAGAATTATGATTGTTTGAGGGGGGTGAGCAAGGGAGAAAAAAGAGTGATGAGAGAATTGGTTCACTCAATGACTGACTTTGCTAATTTATGCAGTGTATTCTAGTATCCTTGGCCAAGGTATATGAGTCTGTAGATTCACTCACATGCAGAGATGGTGATCATTTACCTAAATTTAAGTTATTGTATATTTGATGCTAGAGAAGGAAATGGTAAACCACTCTAGTATCTTTGCCAAGAAAATCCCATTGATAGCAATGAATGTGAGGTCCATGGGGTGACAAAGGGTCGAACATGACTGAATGATTGGACAACATTTGGATAAGCAGCTTCATGGTTCAAGGAATGCAAATTAAGAGAGAGGAAAGAACAAAGGTACCATTAAGTTTATCTGAGGTCTAACTGTCTTACTTTATTTTTAACTTACACAAACCGGGGAGTCAGAATGAAACCATATTTGTAGAGGTGGATTCAGAGCCAGGGAGACCTAGACTCAAACCCCACTTCTGACACATACGGAGTATAACTCTGAGTAAGTCACTTGACTTCTCAGAACTCTAGATAGCTGTTCTAAGACTGCAAGATGTGGTGAAGACACCAACCTAAACTGGTAGTACTTCACTATATTGGTAGAGGGAATTCTTTATAATTGAATTTCTCAGAAAGAATGAAATCGTGTAGCCAGTGCATAGACCCATCTGAATGCAGGTGGGGAACTAAGGAGATCACCATTCATTCATGGGTTTAATTCTTTACTTATTGAGATATCTTGAATCTACAAGAAGGATCAGCAGCCATGCTCAGAGGGACCATAATACACTTCCATTGCTGATGACCCAATTGAAAAGAAAAAAAAAAAAGAAGGAAGCAAAAATAAAGGAAAAACCACCAAATGAGGGAATGAATACAAAATGAGTTCAATCAATGTAGGAGAGGAATAAAAAATAAAGCTCTCCAAGACAAGTTGAAATACTATACCTACCCCCCCCAAGCCATGAGTATAAGTGCAATTCCATGTCATTCCATAAAAACCATAAATCCATGTCATTTTCTTCAATTCGTGGCAATGATAAGCCATTTGTTTCTTGGAGAATCTCTGTAATATTATGTTGCTGTTTATATTTCAAAATATGTTGAAAAAAATAGAAAATCAAAAGAAAGATCAGGTCATGATAAATACTTGATGTTCTAATTCTAAAAGATAAATATCCTGATTATTTAACTTTCTAAGGAATAATTGGGGCTTGACACAGAACTATAGATTGATGAATACACATAGCACTAGCAAAGTATTGACATTTCTAGCCCAGTGTGATCTGGGAGGAAATTTTAAAAATCGTTTTTACTTAGTAAATTTTAGGAAAGAAATCAATGAACTTACACTAAAAAAAATATTTCTCACGTGGAGGAATGATGAGTTTGCCCAATGGTTTCTTTATGTTTATGAATTCAGGTAGAACATTTACAAACAAAACCAAACAAACATAATGAAGGAAAGGAGCAGTGTACATAAATGGTGCATATTAACTACATAAATAGTAGCTCTTTCCAAAATGACTGATGATAATACATAAGATATTTTAGGCAGTTCTAGTTGTAAAGGACCTCAGCAGCCATCCTATCCAACCCAGATATGAAGAATATCATTTCTAAAAGAATCCCAACCAGAAAATTAGAACATTAATGCATTGTTGGTGGAGTTGTGAACTGATACAACCATTCTGGAAAGCAATTTGTAACTATGCCCAAAGGGCAATCAAACTGTGCATACCCATTGACCCAATGACATCACTATTATCTGTACTCCAAGGAGATCATAAAAAAGGGAAAAGTAGCCACACGTACAAAAATATCTATAGCACCTCTTTTTGTGGTGCCAAAGAATTAGACTTTGAGGGGATGCTCGTTAATTGGGGAATGGCTGAACAATTTCTGGTATATGAATGCAATGGAATACTATTGTTCTATAAGAAATGATGAACAGGTGGATTTCAGGAAAAAAATCTAGAAAGACTTACATGAACTGATGCTGAGTGAAGTGAACAGAACCACGAGAACATTGTGTGCAATAACAACAACATTATGTGGTAATCAACTGTGATAGACGTCTATCTTCTCAACAATACAATGACCCAAGACAATTCTAAAAGACTCGTGGTGGGAAATGCCATCCACATCCTGAGGAAGAACTTTGGAGTCTGAATGCAGATTGAAGCATACTATTTTCACTGTTTTGTTTGTTTGTTTTTCTTTGTCATGGTTTTTCCTTTTGTTCTGATTCTTCTTTCTCAACACAGCTAGTGAGGAAATAAGTTTAATATGCTTTGTACATGTATAACCTAGATCACATTGCTTGCTGTCTTGGGGAAGAGAAAAATTTAGAACTCAAAATCTTATAAAAATGAATTTTGAAAACTATCTTTAAATGTAACTGGAAAAAATAAAATACTCTTAAGTGGGGCAAAAACACCCTCAAGCAGCAAATTCAGGCTTCTATTAGAGGAATTAATTCTGGGCAAATCACTCTGTCCCAAGGCAGTTCAGTCCCCTTCTGGACAGCTCCAATACTTAGGAAGCTGGTATTTCCCCTGAAATGCCATTGAAATTTGTGTCTGTTAAACTTCTGTCGGTTTCTGCCACTGGTGTTCAATGGGGCCAAGCAGATCAAGTCTAATTCCTCTTCACCCTGAAAGCCTTGATGTGCAAAGACACACTTACCATGTTCATGCTGAGTCTTCTCTTGTGCAATATTCTCAGGTCATTCAACTGATCCTTCCTTGGCATAGGCTCTAGGCCCTTCACTACCCTAACTGCATTCATCTGTACTCAATCTAGCCTAGAAATGACCCCCTAATATATGGGGCTTATAAGTGAGTACAACAATCCAGCTATGGTTCTTAATGTCCAATGAGTCCTCACAACTTCTTTTTTATTTTTTTGAACCAGGATAATCTTATTGAAGATAATTCATTTTATCTTAAACTAATAATGTTTTGTTCTGAGTTGTAGGTCTATGTCTACAAGATACCAGTTCAATTCAACTGACTCACGTTAATTACTTCCAAAATTGTGTCACTGAAAGGAGGCTGAAATGGCAAAACATAAAGTTAGATCCTAGTTATATTATGTGCAGAAAGTGAGAGGAGAGATAGTGGAATCACCTATTATCTATGGCATTTTTCAGAAGTTTAGCTACAAAGGGCAGAAAAGATACAGGATGATAATCAGTGGGAAAGGAAGGCTCAAGTGAGAGGTTTATTTGTTTTTGTTTTCAGGATGGGGGAACCATGGGCATGTTTGGAGGCAATAGGAAATGAGCCAGTAGATTGGGAGCGAAAGAAAAGAAATGAAAGAGTGGAGATGACAGAAGAGACAATCTCTTTGAGGAGATGAGATAGAATGGAATTGCTTAAACAAGTCAAGGGGATAGCCTTGGCAAGGAGTAAGACCACTTCATCATGTGAAATGGTGGTGGAGGAAGGGAACTTAGCAGAAGGCATCTGCACCATAGGAGATGAGGAAACGGGGAGGAGAGAGAGCTCACAGAATTGCCTCATTCTCATGTAACCAATTAGGATACTGCAGTTCACAAAGGTTGAATGACTTATTTCTGATTACACAGCTAGGCATTGGACACTGGTCTCTCCTCACCATGGGCAGCTAGGTGGCACAGTGGATAGAGTGTCAGTTCTGGAGGCAGGAAGACTCATTTTCCTGACTTCAAATCTAGCCTCAGATGTTTTCTAGCTGTGTGACCCTGGACAAGTCACTTAATCCTGTTTACCTCAATTCCTCATCTGTAAAATGAACTGGAGAAGGAAATGGCAAACCGTTTCAGTGTCTTTTGTGAAGAAAACTCCAAATAGGGTCATGAAGAGTTGAACATGACTGAATAACAACAAGCTGTGGTCTTCCATTTTCATGCCCGGCTTACTGTCCCTCTTCACTTCTACTATTTAGAATACTGGCTTCCTTAAAGACTCAGCCTACAGATCACCTTCTGCAGGAAGTTTTCCCAGCCCTAATTCTCCATCCCCCAACCTCCCCCTCCTTCTTCTCAATAGATTTTTTTTTCCCTTTAAAGTTGTCTTCCACCTGTTCTGCACACATCGTGGGTGCACTTTATTATTTACTTGTCTACTCCATTAAAATGTAAGATCACCAAGACTAGTTGTTTTTTCTTTGTATTGGATTAGATAAATGCTAAAGTCTGTTCCAATCATAAATGTGTAACTTTATGGATCAGGTATCTACAACTGCCTCCTGAATTCCCTCTATTATATTACATTTCTTGGGTTACATCATGAATATTTTTGAAGGCAGAAGTTATTTAGGTGGTGGTTTTGTTCCTTTGATTTTGTTTTGTTTTGGTTGTGGTGTGTGTGAATTCTCAGTCTACTTTTTGAGTTTATTTAAAATGAATTGAATGGATTAATTTTCATCTAAATTCTGTATCCACTGGAGTACCACAGAGCTCCCAACATTATTTTTTTAAGTCAGTAAAATAGATTAAGTTATAGATTTATTGGATTAGAACAGTGGAATGAAGGTGCCACAATGGCATCTAATGTAGACACATGTAAAGTTTTGCTCTTGGGTTCAAAAACTGCAAAAGAACAGGTTGAAAATAAACAGTATTTAAGATCAAGAGATGAATAGAGAGAAATAAAGACCAAGATATATAGAAACACAGAAAGAGACAGAATAAAAACATTGAGACACACTGACAAATTCATAGCCAAATTTCAGAATTCTAGGTAACAATAAATTCAGTATAAATTGGGAACAGTGGGAAGTGGCAATGTGTATGAGACATAATGTTGTTGTTCAGTCATTTCAGTCATATCTGATTCTTTGTGACCAAAGAATCAGTTTTTTGGGATTTTCTTAGCAAAGATAGTAGAGTCGTTGGCCATTTCCTTTTCCAGTTCATTTTACAGATGAGGAAATGAGGCAAACAAGGTTAAGTGACTTGCCCAGGGTCACACTGCTATAAGTGTACGAGGCCAGTTTGGAAGTCACAAATATGTCTGCCTGACTTCAGGTACAGCACTCTATCCACTGAGCCACCTAGCTCTACTTACCACCTAGCTGCCCCTAACGTAATCTTAGGAAGTAATAAGTGCGGAGTAATGTCCAAAATGAGTGTGCTTGTTAGTCCTATGGTCCTATGACCTATTGGTGGTCAGACAAAACCTAGATTATGGAACGAATGGAGGCATTTTCAATTCTGTGAATAAGTTCACTTAACTTTACAATATACTTTTGAGGGATGTACACATAAATGATGAGGTTGACACACTCATTACCAGAGCTTGCTCATATTTGGGAGGCTCTGTGAAACCTGTATAGTCTACCAGTAAATCACTTCCATTTGAATTGTTTTAGGAAGATTCTCAAGATCACCTAGGAAGACAAGGACCCAATGCTGAGGTCCTTTCTTGAGCTGAACGGCCAAGCATTTAAACTCTACTACAGAGAACTCAACTCTGATGAACTGGCTATGTTTTCCCAATGACAAACACAAAAAAAATTAGTCTGGCCAGTGAAGGATTCAATAGGCCTTTATTTGTTATATTTTAACTCGCACATGAGAAGGCTAAGGAGGCTTAATTTCTGACATTTCTGTAGGCACTCAGAAGAGGATGCAGGGATAACTAAGGATGGATCGCCACCTCAAAAATTGTGGCAAGAACCAACATTATTAAAGTTGTGCAGATAAGAGCAGAAAAGGAATCCATACGACCAGTTATGTGAGACATCCAGAGCTTCAGACCCAATGACAAACATACTTTTGCCTCAAAGACTATTCCATGGAGCACTCAGAAAAGCAACAGCTTTAGAACCAATTGTGAGATGTGGGAGACACTGGCAGCAGAGTGCCCAGCTTGGTGTGCTGACTTAAAGAAGGCACTGTGCTTTATGAGCAAAGCAGAATTGCAGTAGCTCATAGGAAACGTGAGATGTGCAAATTTAGAGACATCTCCACTCCAATCACAATAACAGAAGTTATAGGTTGGGTTGGATTACAAGAAGCTATGACATGTGCAGCGGCTATACCCTAACCACCTCTGCAGATGGGATAAACCAGTCTGAGGTCAACCTACAGGCCTTAAATATGTCTGTGAGTTAGGGGAATGTCTACCCCAAGCACATGCAAATTTCCTTCAGAGGGATGGGCAGATAAGAACAATTTGTTTCAGTGGCCATGAAGGCCGCTGAAGTAGGCACTGTGGAGTCCTTAGAGCTTGGTCAGATATCCAAGAATCCAAGATCACCCACTCTATCCTGGGCCATCACCAGTCACCCTGACATTTGTCCTACCATCCAACTTTAATGCATCTGGAAGAGAGAGTGATGCTGATGACTGTGTAACTCTGCTTCACTTAAATACAATCCTTGAACAAGTCAGGACACCCCCCAAATATTCTATGCCCTGACCACAACATTCTGATGTAATTGGTCCTCTTCAAAAAGGTGGCAGGAACAACAAGAATAGTAGCATTCATTGGGAATAACGTTAGCTAGGCGCCATAGGGATCAAAGTGCGGGAACTGAATTTAGGAGGAACGGATTTTACATGTAACATGTATATATAATATATATACATACATATATATATATGTATATATCATATATGTTTCTGTATAACGTTGTATAATCACTTTGGAAACTGTGAAGTGCTACATACATAATATATACATATATATTAATATTATTATCGATTACTGTCAGTGGAATATAGTATAATAAAGTGTAATATAAAGAAAAATCAAAATTGCACTTTTAAAAAAGAAACTCAGCTTTGTTACTTTTTTGTATAGTGACATAACGTAACATTAATGTGTACTACTAACAAAAATAAAATCAGTTAATGAAACCTGTTAATTCTTAATTGATTTGTATTACTGTCTCAGCCCCTTACTACTCCTTATGTCCTAAAAAAAAAAAAAATTAGTCTGGCCAGTGAAGTATTCAATAGGCCTTTATTTGTTATATTTTAACTCACACATGAGAAGGCTAAGGAGGCTTAATTTCTGACATTTCTGTAGGCACTCAGAGGAGGACGCAGGGACAACAAAGGATGGATCGCCACCTCAAAAATTGTGGCGAGAACCAACATTATTAAAGTTGTGCAGATAAGAGCAGAAAAGGAATCCATACGACCAGTTATGTGAGACATCCAGAGCTTCAGACCCAAAGATATCAGGCCATGGCCAGGGGGTGGTGGGGGGGGGGAGCCCACAATGATCCCGTAAGCCACCTGGACAACATCTGTTATTATTTAAAATTTGGTTTTTCCTTCTATGTTCAAGCAGGGTGCCTCCTATGCCTATTACAACATGTATCAGATCCACTTGGGTACATGGACAAAGCCTAGGAATTTTATAGAGGGGGAAGAATAATTTGATTGACTATGAAGCAAAAAGTTTCTAACATGGAAGATTCCAGGTATAGATAGATGATTAAAAAAAAAGGGAAAGGGGACAGGGAAGCAAAGGGAAAATATCTAGGACAGATGTTGCCTTCTCCCCCTCCCCAAAGCTACATCCAGAAAGCCAGAAAATCCATACCATCATCTATAAAGAAAATGTAATTACTGGAATTAAGATAAAAACTAAGTGAAGTAGAATCTTTAACATATTGTCTTTTTTCAAAAGTATTAAATTTGGATTAAAATCATATTGTTTTCATGAGAAGCCCCTAATGTTTTGCCAATGGGGGAAAAGGATTTCAAACCATATTTTTGGAGAAAATCAAACAGCCTACTTCTGAATCTGCCCCAACTCTGACATAGTAAAGTCCAAATGAATGAGACCTTAGTAGATCTTAATTTATTTTATAAGCATCCTGCAATTCCTCACTCAAGATCTACATATAAAGTTAGGTATTAATTCACAGATGCTGTCAAGCTTCTTTCTTTGAAATGGATTTTAAAATGTTCACTCTGTTCTGTAACAATGGAATAAAAGCTAAAAAATGACCTGAGGAGATGTGTCAATGTTAGATTCATAGGTAGTCCTTTTATCTAAAACTCATGAAAGATTTACAATTGGCAGATGTAACAAGTGACGTTCTCTCCTAACATATACCTGAGTGATTGCTACCCAGCTTATCTCCTTCTTAAATGACAACCCCTGTTCCAGAGGGCAGTCATCCATCCAGGCAACCTCTAGGGCCTGGCTAAAAGAGTGATAAGCCTGTCACCAGCACCTCTCACTTGAATGTACAGATGTTCTGCCTGGTTGAAGGAGAATGTGTGTGTGTGTGTGTGTGTGTGTGTGTGTGTGCTTGCATATAATATACCTAGTATAAAATTATATACATATATACTACATGTATATGTATATTTAGATATACATGTATATGTATATGGCTAGAGATATAAATTTGGATCCAAGAAAGGTGCTTCTATTCACTATGGGCTCTTAACACCTGGAGAGGGTCATAGAGTCACTGAAAGTGGCTAGAGAATTAATATTGACACCAGAAATGGCCATTTTTGATATTTATAACTCTGATAAATAGCCTGAGAGACCTTCTGCAGACCGTGGCTGAGATGTCTCCCACACATCTGTATTCCTTATTTTGCCATAATGTCAAAGATCTGGAATTGGAAGGGAATGCAGAGGTCATCTCATGCAACCACTTCATTTGATATTGATTTAAATTTTAAATTAATTTTGGTAAATTGAGATTAAGGGAAGTGCCCAAGTTCATGTGGGTGGTATTGGTAAGAGAGAAGAATTAAATCCCAGTCTGCTAACTTTGGGACCTATGCTTTTTCTACTGTACCACAGCATTTCTCTAAAATTAAAAACAGACAGGTGTCTTATTTCACAAGCAGCTTTCGCTGCTTATCTCATTGGTTAATTACCCTATACTCTGGACAAAATTGACTTTACATCCATTAGGATGATAGCTACAATGATGATGATGGGGTCAATAATAACCCTAATGGTGATGAAGGATAACCAAAAAGGGATCAAGAAGATAAGCATCTATATAATGTTGAGAGAGCCAGAGAAAGGCCAGCAAATGTGAAATGAGTTCCCTCTGCAGAATTTGTGTGAGGGCATAGGAGAGAAGTGTTCACAAGAGAAGAAAGCATGCATCCCGTTGTCTTCAGTACAGCTGGATGGAGGATGCGTAAGGATGGAGCAAACTCCCTGAACTATAGAGGACTTCAGAGTTACATTTAATATATGCTGATGTATTTGAGTTTCACTTTGTGAATTTAGAGTTGGAAATATTAGACTGTTTCACTCGTCATTTTCCACATCTTCCATCCTTCCACATCCCAAAACAATTGGCAAAGATTATGAGACAGTGGAAAGAGGATTCAATTTTGAATCAGAAGACTGAGCTTTGAATCTTCACTTTAAAACTCAATGTGCTTTTTGATAATGAATATATATACACATATATACATATACATATATACACATATATATGTGTGTATACATACACATATACATATATACAAACATATGTGTGTGTACATACATACATGTGTATGCACATACACATATGCATATAGAAATACATACATATTACAAATTTTTGATAGATATAGCTATAGGTATGGGACAGAAAGATAGATATACAGATAGATAAAGATACAGGGACAGAGGTAAAGATGACAGAGACAAAGAGATAGAGGGAGAATTAGAAACCTGATTGAGCCTTCAGTGCCTGGGCCACCAGTTTACTTCTGCATTCCCCCCCCCCCCCGGGAACAAGCTAAAGAAAGGAGAATCTCTCTTTATTTGATTATTCTGGTTGTTATTCTATTTTCTGAGGTGATTGTGGAATGTCTCCTCCTCTTTAATTAAGAAAAAAAAGCAGGTAACTCAGCACCTTTGAAAGTGCAATTCACCAGTTTCCTTCCTCCTAAGAGTCTTTCCTTCAGTTGTTAACTGCTTCTAAAATCGAATGTCAAGGCTAGAATAACTCGGACTGTGTGTTCCAAGGCTTACCTTCAAATAGTACATGTCCTGATAACATAACAGTTTAAATTAAAATTGCTAATCCTGGAGAAGAGCAACATGGGGAAAATATTGCATTCACATTTAAACTGGCACATTAGGTTAAGAACAACTAATTTTGCCAAGTGACAGTGCAGAGGACATTTTGTTTCCTTCTGGTTGAATGAAAATATTTCAGGGAATATTTCAAAGCTGCTCAGAGACAACGAGAAGAGCTGACTACACGTGGTGGCCTTTTGCTCCTGTGACGCGACAGCTTCTGGTGCAGTGGTTTCTCCATGTTCCAGGAGGAAGATGAGATACAACTTTATTAATTGGGGGAGGCAGAAAGAACACCTGTCCTAAGCAATCCTTGGAACAACATGGCCCCTGACCCCTTTAACTCCCAAAACTGCTCCTGATTTCAAGGAGCTCACAGCCCAGTGCAGGGACACAACAAGCAAACAGACAAAAACACTATCTACAGAAGAAACAGGAAATAGTCAACAGAAGGGAAGCATGGGCATAAATGGAGATAAAGAATTGCTTTCTGTAGAAGGTGATTTGGACTGAGATTTGAAGGAAGCCAGCAAGGCAGACATGAGGACAGAGAAAATCCCAAGCATGGGAAATGGCCAGTGAAGATGCCTGGAGTTAGGGAATGGAGATCATATATTTTAAACTAGAAGCTCATCTAGCCATCCCATCCATTTTATATATGAGAAAACTGAGTCCTAGAGTGATGAAATAGCTTTCCTAATAATAAGAGCAGATCTGAAATATCATCCCTTATCCTGTGACCCTAAGTTCAGTGTTCTTTGCAGCAAGATTACACAATGGAGAGACAGCTGGGCCTGGAGTCAGTAATCAATCATTCAATCAATAAACATTTATTAAGTGCCTACTGTATACTAGACACTGGACTAAGCATTGGGGATATAAAAAGAGATAAAAAAAACAAACAGTCCCTACCTTTAAGGAGCTTACAGTCTAATTTGGGGGACGAGACTATGAGCAAACATATTTATAAATGAGGTTTATATAGGATAAATTAGGCTTAATGAACAGAAGGAAGGCACTAGAATGAAAAGTGGTTGAGAAAGGCTTCTTATAGAAAGTGGGATTTTAGTTGAGATTTAAAAGAAGTCAAGGAAGCATGAAGGCAGAGATGAGGAGGGAGAACATTCCAGGCCTGGGGAACAGGGAGAGAAATGCATAGAGCCAGCTCTTGCTGGAGAATCGTGTTCATAGAATAGTAGGGAGACCAGTGTCAGTGACTGCAGAGGGGACAAAGATGTAAGAAGTCTAGGAACATTGTGAGAGTTTATGAATGCCAAGCAGGATTTTATATTGGATCCTGAAGGTGATAGAAAACCGCTAGAGTTTAGTGTGTGTGTATAAATGTGGATTTATGTTTGGGGGCGTGGGGGTGGCATGGTTGAATCTAAGTTTTAGGAAAATCACTTTAGTGACCTAATAGAGGATGGATTAGAGTCTGGAGAGATTTAAAGCAGGCAAACCCACTAGCAGGTTAATGCAGTAGTGTAGTTATGAGGTAATAAGTGTCTACACTAGGGGACTGGTAGTGTCAGAGGAGAGAAGACGGTATATCTGAGAGATGTTGAAGAGGTGAAGTCAACAGGCCTTGTCAACAGATTGGATATTGGGGGGAGGTTGGGGTGGAAACCTAGTGAAGAATCCAAAATTATTCCTAAGATGTCAGCCTGAAGGGCAGGGAGGATGGTGTTGTTCTCTACAGTAATAGAAAAAGAAAGTGGAGACAGTTTAGAGTGAAAGAAACCGAATTCTCTTTGGATATGTTGAGTTTAAGATGCTTACTGGAAATCCAATTTAAGATATTTTCAAAGCAATTGGAGATGTGCAATTGAAGGTAAGCAAGGAATTTTGGAGCAGGATAGGAAATTTGAAAATCATCAGCAGAGAGATCATAGTTAAATTCAAGGAAACTGATGAGATCATTAAGTGAAGTACGGTAAGAGAAGAGAAGAAGGCCCAGGACAGAACTCTATAGGACACCTACAGGTAGAGGGTGTGATCTGCATGAAGATCCAGAAAATGATACTGAGAAGGAGCAGCCAGATAAGTAGGAGAACCAAGAAAGAGTGGTGCTTGAAAACCTATAGAGAAGAAAGCATGAAGAAGGGTAGGATGATCAACAGTGTCAAAGGCTGCAGAGAGGTCGAAAAGAGTGAGTATTGAGAAGCCATTGGATTTAGCTGCCAAGAGATGGTAGCTTCAGAGAGAACAGGTCTGGTGGAATCATGAGACCAGAAGTCAGATTGTACGGGCTTAAGAAGACAATGAGAGGGGAAGAGATCGGTGACAGCTATTGTAGATAGCTTTCTCAAGGAGTTTAGACACAAAAGGCAGAGGAACTATAGGATGATTCTTAATGGGAATGGAAGAATCCAGTAAGAGGGGTTGTTTTGGTTTGTTTTTTGTCTTTACTTTTCAAGATGGGAGAGATATAGGCAAGGTCAGAGAATCATCACTTAAGACATAGGAAAGAGCATTGCAGATCACTTTTCTCAACTGTTCCTCCATGCCCTGATTTTTGGTTCATCGAACAGGCATACCTCAGAGATATTAAAGGCTTGATTGCAGACCAGCACAATAAAGCAAATATCATAAAAAAGTAAGTCACATGATTTTTTTGGTTTTCCACTACATATAAAAGTTATGTTTACACTATATTATAGTCTACTGAGTATGTAATAATATTATGTCTAAAAAAACAATGTATATAACTTAATTAAAAATAATTTATTCCTAAAAAATGCTAATCATCATCTGAGCCTTCAGTGAATCATGGTCTTTTTGCTAGTGGAGGGTCTTGCCTCAGTGTTTATGGCTGCTTACTGATCAGGGTGGTGGTTGCTGAAGGTTGGAGTGGCTGTGGCAATTTCTTAAAATAAGACAGCAATGAAGTTTGCCACATGGATTGGTTCTTCCTTTCACTTGAACACTTAGAGGCCATTATAGGATTATTAATTGTTCTAATTCCAATATTGTTGTGTCTCAGGGAATAGGGAGGCCTGAGGAGTGGAAGAGAGATGGGAATGGCCATCTACAGAACAGTTAGAATACACACAACATTTCTCGATTAACTTCCTGGTCTTATGTGGTCATCGTCCATGGTGCCCCAAAACAATTACAGTAGTAACATCAAAGATCATGGATCATGGATCACCATAACAGATATAATAATAATAAGGAGAAATTTTGAAATATAGTGAGAATTGTCAAAATATGACACAGAGACATGATGGGAGCACATGCTATTGGAAAAATGGAGCTGATAGATCTGCGCAATGCAAGGTTGTCACAAACCTTTATTTTTTTAAAACTAAATATCTGTGAAGCTCAATAAAATAAGTTATGCCTGTACATGTTTGAAAACTGAAGCCTAGAGAAAGGACAGTGGTTTTTCCAGGGTCATGTGAGTAGTAAGCAGCAAAGCTAATCAGAGCTCAGATCCTCTTACTCCAAATCCATTGTTCTTTCCATGGTCTCCATATTTTCATTTGAAATGCACACAAATCTTGCCACAACAGAGACTGAAAGTCATGGCCATGCTATGCTAGTCAATGATGTGAGAAGTCTTACTTGTTCGGTTTTCTAAGTTCAATTTTCTAATGATTAATTGAAAACACATCAAAAATGAGAGACTTATTTAGAACGCAACAATCATACCTTTTTGGTGGTAGCAGAATGTGATAGAAAGGCCAAGTGTTTTAAATAAGGGAGTGGCAGTTTATTTCTTCAGAATAATATGAACTATAAATCAAATTTAGTTCAAGTAACAAAAAGAACACTATGGAATGAAATTTAAATGATTTGGGTCAGTCTAAGTTCAAAACTATAATTTTTTTTCAACAAACCCATCTTTTCTATCCTTTTCTTCTTCAATCACCTCATGCTAAACCATAAAAAACACACTATTTGATTTATACAAGGCATTAAAAAAGATATTTACAACTTGCCAGATCCCCCTTATCTGTGCAGCTCCCTTTGGCATTCATCTGGAGGTTTTTAGGCCAACTGGCCTAGAGCAGTGTTGGGTCTGCCAGTCATGGCAGTGGACTCTAGCCCACCGAATCCTCTCAATAGGTTTCTTAATTAGTCAGATAGCTCATTTGCTTGTCAAATTCAAGGGCAGAAATATCTTACCAGGACCACTCAAAGATGTATTTTATTTCAAAGGTCACCTGTGGCTATAAATTGATCAATGTAAACCTAAGTCAAAGGGCAGATTATTCAAGTTACTTCAAACGAAACTAAAATAAACAAACAAAAAAAAAGGATGCAATTGGGTAAACTACCCATAATAACTACCATCTGTGCAACATACATGTATAGGCATTCATACACACACACACACACACACACACACACACACACACACACGTTGATAGCTAGATAGCTAGACAACATATTCTGCACCAAAAATGTATATGCATTATCCTCAAAGTCGCCTCTGCAGTTTTAAATTATTATGTCGTCTTTCTGCATGTATAAAGGAACACATGAATGAAAAGTGCCTGTATTAAGAACTTTCAACGTCCAGAGTATGGAGCTAAGTGTCGAGCATCTAAACTGAAAAATGATACGGTGTCCATCTGCTTTCCAGGAGCTCACATTCTCATGGAGAAGACAAAGCACATAAGAGGCTTCAGTTTCAAGTCAGATTGGGTCCTGTGGTCCTTAAAGTGCAGTAGCAAAGCAGATGGTCAGGCTTCTTTTTTAATGATGTTCTCAGTGATAAAATCATAACATTTTCTGCCGTTAGACCACGGGGAAGGCTCAAGGCTTTTTCTGGCAAGAGCTTTCTCTTGCAGGTCTCCAGTAGCCCTGGCTGTAACCCCAGTGGAACAAGTGCCAGACCACCTGTGTGCACTCATGTCCCAAGGCTACTGAGCCCAGGGTACTGAATCATCCCCTTTGGGGTCTGAGGAGAGATGGTAGCCAAAGTTGTGCAGATGGTTTGGCACATGCTGTTTTTTGCCTCTCCTTCAGGGTGCCTTCTGCCCCCGCTAGGACAGCTCTGTGGATGGTAGCTGTCTCACAGTTGCTGGGGGTGGCCAGCCACTTCTCCACAGGAGTCATTTTCCCAAGACGATGACTGAGGGCTGGTTGGGATCAGGACTGAGGGCTGGGGGGAAGGCAGGGCTGCCGCTCTTAGGGCTCTCACGTTTATAAGCCTATTGACAGTTGGTCTGCAGTTCCTGCTGATGGTTCCAAAGAAAATGAGGCCTTTTGCCACAACGGTTTTTTTCTCTCAATATTGACTATGCCAGTTGTGCTAGAATCAGGGCTGATGTTTTAGAGGCACTGCTGTTCCCAGAACTCATGGGTTCAGGGTTCTGGGTGGCCTTTGTTAAAATCTAAGAGAATATGGAGGTCCAAGGGGTTGGTAGGATCTGACTTGCCTCGATCAGGCTGCTTCCTAATTCTCCTTCAGGGTGCCTTGCTGTCTCAGCTAGACTGATTCACTTGCTGTGATTATGTATAGATACATACATATGTCAGCACTCATACATATACATGTATCACTATATATGGGGGAAAGGGTTATGTATGTAAATGTATATACACACTGGTCTTAAGTCTCTTCTCACTTTGGTCCATCTTCCACTCATCTGTCAAACTTATCTTTCTAAAACTCAGATTGGGCCATATCAACCCTATCCAATAATCCAATAAATGACAATGGCTCCCTATCACTTCCAGGATCAAATACAAAGTGCTCTGTTTGTCAATCAAAATCCTTTCCCTGATTTCCTTCTGCCATTCCAGTTTTCTTATACCTAACTGCTTCCCACTGCCACACACACACACTCTACATTCCTGTGATATTGGCTCTGCTTTGCTGTTCCTCAAACAAGACGTTCTATCTCCACACTCTGGCCATTTGTTTTATCTGTCACTCATTTCTGGAAAGTTCCTCTTCCTCATCCTGGCCTCCTGGCTGTCCCTGGCTCCATTCAAGTCCCAGCTAAAACCCCTCCTTCTTCCTGTAGGAAGCCTTTCCTCCCCCACCTTAATCTTTAGTTCCTTCCCTCCCTTGATTGTCTCCAATTTACCTTGTGTATGGCTTTCATGTACATACTTGTCGGCCTGTTGTCTCTCCATTAGATTGTGAGCTTCTTGAGGGCAGGACCTGTCTTCTACCTTTCATTGTCGCCCTAGCCCTTAGCACAGTATCTAACACATAGAAAGCGCTTAATAAATGCTTGATGGACATCTCTGTACGTATACACAAATATACACATGCCTATATGTGTGTGTGTGTATAAATATGCATGTTATATATGTATGTATGTAGCCATGCATTCATATACACAGACTGGTTTCTCCAAATGTGTTAGTGAAGTTTTAAACTTTTAGAGCTTAAAACATAACAAAGAAAAGGAAACACAACAGAGCAGTGAGTACAGCTGATCGAGAATCCGGAGAATCTTAAGTCTGAGTCTCATTCCTAACACATGCTGTCTATGGGACTCTGGGAACCTCACAACAGCTTGGAATTTCCAGTGATCAGAAGTAGAAAGATGAATAAAGATTATCTAAAGCAAATTTACCTAAGTGATAAGGAAGAGACAGCAGCTTGAATAGTAAGATAGACCTTACCTTTTGGTTCCTGCCTTAAATAGCTTCAAGGCTCCACTTTATTTTTCTGATTATAATCAATTTCTGTAGGCATAAGACCATGTACATCCAGCAGAGAATAACTGTACTCTGATGACGGATCAAAAGTGTGTTGGTCAACTGTCAACAAGCTTTATGTGCTTACTATGGTCTAAGTGCTGTGCTATTCACTGGAGTTACAGTCGTGCCCTCCCAAAGTTTATATTCTAATGAAGGAAAGCACAATTAAATATCTAGGTACCTACATGGGAGTACATAAGGGAGATCTCTATTGTCATATTTTTTTCACGGTGTGTTTCAAACATAATTCATAGTTCAATACTTTTTCTAGAAACTTAAGGTATTATGACTTAAGTTTGATATGTAATGGTTAGATGCTGTTAAAAACTAAGTAAAAGAGTTCAAAGTGGTTGGTTTATTTTGATTTTCAAGAAAATGTTTTCCCTTCATTCTCTAAAACCCCACACAAGATTAACCTAATGCCAAACTATAATGAACCAATGTTCTTTTGAGGATTCATGAATCTGGAGTACTGTTTCATCAGTTCTTTATTGATTTTTTAAAATTAATGGATATAAAAATTTTAAAGTGCACAATGGATTTTTTTAGCTGGAAGACACCATAGAGATCACCAAGTGAACACCTCTTATTTTATGGATGGGAAAACCGAGGCTCATTCTTGCTGTGTTAGCCCCAAGAAGCCTCAATTTCTGACTTAGAATAAACAGTCTCAAATTACAATGATGATAATTATTAATTCCCTGTGAAAAGAATAAAATTAATCCTGTATCTTTTTTTTCCTATTAATCCTATCTATAGTTAATAGATTTTGTCCTATAACTGCTTAAGTCATGATTCTTTTTCTCTGAGCTTAGTTCAGAATTCAGCTGGCCTGTGCTGGGTAAGTTTAGACATCCAGTTCCCTTACTAATCTCTGTTCTACTCTTGACTCAAAAATTCTGCTAACTTTAGGGAATGTAGCTTACCATAAGGGAATCAGGCCTAACATCTTTGCACTACCAAGCTATCCTTCAAGGAGGTCTGGTTTGCTCTCCAAAGAAGTTTGGGCCCTTACCTTTGGCCTTGAAGGTGGCCTTTAACAATGAATACTTCTTAATCATAGGAAAGAGAAGAGGGTATTATTGCTAGCTCCTCCATCTCAACTTCCAACCAATCATATGCTTACCCTGGCCTCAGTTACATAACAAATCATGTTGCCCTCAATCCTATGATGTCCCCTGTTCTGTTCTGTGTTTGGAACTCTCCAAAACCTATAAAGGAGAGATGTCCTTTTTCTTTGGGTCTTTGACTAGAAACTGAGGCAGCTATTGAACCATCTTATTCTCAGGTTACTGGCCCTGATAATAAAATGTTATTTTGGAGAAATGTGACTCAGTTGATCTTTTTGTTAAATTTTACTCCCAAGGTATGAGAACCATCAGTAGACACAAGATTCAAGAAGATAAGCCAAGAATCAAATTCAGAAGCAGTGGAATTAAATGACTGTCCCTGGCTCTCCCTGCTCCTACAGACAGGCTCATCCTGGTTACTGAGAGGTACAGCCTGAGAGAGTGATCTGGGCCTGGCCTGTGAGAGCTTGTGTGCTCAAACAGAATATGTCATATTCACCCTGGGACCTCTTGGGGGATTCTTAAAACAGTGTGTAATAGCTTCCATGCTCAAATAGAAACCAGGGCCTATGGGGTTTCAGGCCTCTGGGCTTTCTCCTTGTTCAGTTTTGTTTGCGGGATTTTTCTAGACTTCCCTCTCTCCTCCTTTTACCTTATTTTTCTGCTCCCACCAAGTTGAATTATTATTATTCTACTGTCCTTGGATGTATTTCCTCATTCAAGCTCTGCTTACAAAAACCAGAACTGAGTGGAGCTGAGAGGCCAGGTTGTGATCTGGCCAAAGCATGTTCCATTTATGTGAGGGGCCCCAGTGGCTAGAAGAAAGAGACTTAAAGAGCAAGGCCTTATACAGTGGTTTGCATGCCACAGTACTGCCTCCCCTCTCCTTCTGAAGACTCTGATGAAAGGAATGGTTATTTAGCTCTTACTTAGAGTACGGGAGAGGGCCAACCTTGCAGTCAGGAAGATCTGGCAGAATTCTTCTTGACACATCCTAATTCTATCACGATAAAGAAAATCTCAACTTCCTACTGTCCAAGGGGACTCTTTATTATTGAAAATTGTAGATGAGTGCAATCTGAATCACTGTGTTTGAGTGTGTGGTGGGTGAGGGAGAGGGGGCATTTTCTAACTGAAATTTATCCAATATAATGAAATGAAAGATCTGAAAACCTCTCAGAAAAAAAAAAAAGGAAATTGAACTAGAGATATTAAGCTTCTGTGGTTCAGTAATGGGGATCCTTTATTCAATTACTCAATAAATGTTTATTAATCTATTTTATAGAGTCAACACTGTGCTAAATGCTGGGAGGACAAAGTTAGTAAAGAAAGAATGCCTGCCCTCAAGAAGTGTACATAACTTTGGGGAAATATCATGTCTGCATGTAAGTACATGTACACATTTATACATCATTAAAAATGATGGGGGACCCTAGATAATTATATCAGGAAAGGCTTCATGCTTGAGTTGAGCTGGGATATAAAACTGAAATTCTACTAAGCAAATGCTTGGTGGGCTGAGTACTTACCACAACACTTAGACTCTAGGAACTAGTGGAGATCGACAGTTAAACAGAATATATTCATTCTGACTTTCATAAATAGTCAAACAATCTGAAGCAAGTCTCAGCAGTTGGTGCCACGGGTATGTAGGGCCCTCCCTGATTCGGGTGTGTCTCCAGCTTCATCATCCATGCTGATCTCCCTTTCCTTAGCAACATTTTGTGGTTTTCCTATAGTTCAGACTTTGAGAAATAATTTGCACCAGAGTATAAAGAGCCATGATATTCATAACAAGGCATGAAGAAAGCTCTGGCAATTTCCGATCGCCTTAGTTCTTGAAGCCAAATGCCAGGACTCAATTTGCTAGTGCAGTCTCAACTTCCTTCTATTCGGACATTTCAAGTTCTGCCTTTTTCTTTTAAGTAGGGAGGAAGTTAATTTCGTAAAATAGGAAAAAAAATGTACTCGGGATCAGTTCTTTCGTGAAGAGATTTTCTTTCAAGAACAACTAAAAAGGCCTTGAAAAAGCACAATTTTATTAAGTATACTCAGATAGCTTATCTGTATTTTTCGTGATTCAACTTAGAAATTGTAAGACTTTGACTTGAGTGAGAGAATAGAGATTTTTTTCCCTTCCCATCAACGTGATCATTATTCATCCCCCACTCAGAGTGAGACAAGAAAAACAGTAGCTTCTCGATGAAAGAAAGATCCATCAGGCCCCACTCACTTTTCATGAAGTGAGAACTGATGTCAGTGACTGTCAGATACCAGTGATTTCCCCCATAAATCTCCTTCTTTCTTTCCAAAAAACGAATCATTGTTCCCTAACAATGCACAAGCCTGCCTCTCTCTCTCTCTCTCTCTCTCTCTCTCTCTCTCTCTCTCTCTCTCTCTCTCTTTCTCTCTTTCTCTCCTGGTATACTGTGGCATAAAACTTAATGAGAGCCACTCCAGAAAACATCAGGCACTGAGCACATGTCAGGGAGAAGCCCTTGGTTGAGATGAAATTCTCCCTCAAATAATTACCTGAATTTCATGCTAATGTTCAAGCGCTTTTCAAAAAAAAAAAAAAAAGCTCTTTCATACAGAAGTAAGAACATTAAGGAAACACTCACCAGTGGGAACCACAAACAGCTTGAAAAGAAAATCAGATGCAGGGTTTCTTTGACTTCAATCCTTGAAAGATCTTGGATTTGCTTTGGTGGTAGATCTCCTTCCCCTGCTGCATACAATTACGTCTCTACCTCTCATTATGTACACTTTCTGAGTAGCTATAGCCAAACCTGATTAGGGGTCCATTTAATCCACTCAGGTGGAGAAGCCTCAGTTTTCACCTGAAGTCCTGGTGACAAGGATGGTTTAAAAAATCAGGTCATTTTAAGACTCAGTGAGGCAGACTCCATTCATCAAATGTGACCACGCACCAGCTGTGGCTTCCTTGGCAGGACTTGTTGGCTGTTCCCAGGGTTGAAACCCTGGAGGCAGACAGCTGGCTCCCACCTCCAGAATTCACAAGCACCTCTATAATTCACTCCTAGCCAGGGGCTGCCAGAGGGGAAGCCCAGCAATGCATGGAACACTGCAAGATATATCTATTTGCCTTGGCCTTTGGGTACAATGATCTTCCTTTTCTGGACAGTGTATCAGGGAGAGTTTATTGTTTCTGGTCAGGAGGTGTGGAGACATAATGAGAATGTGCCTAATTTATGACTGGTGTCGGCCCTTAGTGCCTCTATGTATAAGTGTGTCCTCCTCAGATATTTCCCCAATGAACACTTTATCCATCGGGGGAAAAATAGATTGTTTCATTTCTCAGTCTCCATGGCGTGAGACACTTTTGAAAGATAGGTCTAGCCTTGTGGTCTTATATTGGTCAAGATGGAGAGAGTTAGAGTCAGGAAAGGCTAGGAGACTAACTAGGAATTAGGAATCAGCCTAATGACAAGGGAACAAGCTTCCCTGCCTTGATGATTTGTAAACACACCCTGAAGGAAGGAAGCCTTAAGAACACTTAGGTTGCGCTTTGGTTTTTCCTTCAAAATAACGGAGGCTAAACTATGGAGCTGAAAAAGGAGTCAGTCAAAACACAAGGCAAAGTGTTAGCAGAGGATGTGTGTGTGTGTGTGTGTGTGTGTGTGATTCTTTGGAGGCTTCAAAGCTTTGAGGAAGAGCAAAAGATTGTTTGTGTCAGCATTTCACTATGGCAGAGATCAAATGTCACTGCTTCTGCTCATTGGCGCTGCCTCTCACTCACCCAGGAGGTTTCTGGAACCCTTTATAAGAGCTCAGTAAGGATTAACTTGGTATGGAAGGATAATAAGGAGCAATCTGGGTGGTTGGTCTTAATTTGTGAAAGAAGGGGATCATTTAATTATTAGACTGCAGAGGCCCTTAAAAAAAAAAAAACAAATACATTTGTGTCAGAAATATATGTATGAAGTCCTGCTGAGGGATAGGGTTATTACAATAGCAGTTTTATTTTACCCACAGAAAGAGGAGAGCGATGATTGGTTATATAGAGGAACAAGCAATCAAATGACTTGGTAGCATTTTTCATGTGTTAGTTGTAGCTTTTCTGTTATCAAGGACCAACCATATGGAATGTGCAGTGATGACATGGCTATTGGGACGGCTCCAGAGTCAGGAATTCCCAGGCTACATCAAGCCTCAGATGCTACTCTCTATGTGAGGGAGCTGGGAGTTTAGTAGACAGAGTGTGAGGAATAGATTGAAGAAGATAAGTTCCAATCCTACCTCAGACACTAGTTGAGTGAACCTAGGTAAGTCACAACCATTGTTTTCCTCAGCTTCCTCAACTGTGCAGTAGAAATAACAATGCACCTACCTTAAAGGGTTGTTGTGAGAATCGAATGGTATTAGATTTGTAATTTAACCATGTTTGCCTCAGTTTCCTCATCTGTAAAATGAGCTAGAGATGAAAATGGTAAACCACTCCAATCTTTGCCAACAAAACCCAAATGGAGTTACAAAGTGTCAGACACAAGTAAGCAACAACCCACACACACACACACACACACGTATACGTGTGTGTGTGTGTGTGTGTGTGTGTATCTCCCTGGTCACAGGGAGTTGCAAAAAAACCCCAGAGCTACAAGTGATTCTGTTGTACTTCAAACTACAAACCACTTGCCAATGCATATTGGTAGAGGACATTCACTCACTGGAAGTTATCTGCATTGAAGAGTACAGACCAAACCAATACCCACACAAAAATCAGCCTGCCCTCTATAGGTGGCATCAAACTCAAACAGAAACAGGGTACACTCCAGGGTACAGAGAAATCCCTGCAAGAACACACTGACTTGGAAAGCCACACAGTAACATCATCTCTATCCTATTGCATTTGCATTTACTTTGTTAAATATTTTCCAATTATGTTTACATCGGGCTCAGGGCTGGGGACCACCTTTGGTGCCTTCTGAGTGCATCATCTCTGCTCTTCTCCAAAGCCCAAGGGATGCTGTGACAACCCAGGCCTGACCATGCCATCCCACAGCCACACTGATAGTATATGGGGGTATGAAGTAAGAAATGAAAGAGTTTTCTCTCTCAAGGAGCTCACAAAGGAGAACAAGGGGAAGCATCACGTACACAGATAAGTAAACACTAAGCCCACAGCTTCAAGAACGGGGAACTTCCAGGGCAAAGGCAAGGAGGTGGTAGATGGCATATCATACAGGGGAAAAAGCTAGTAGGCCTGATTAGCTGGAATGGAGAGGGAGAGGGAGAGAGAAAGACAGAGACAGAGACAAAGAGAGAGAGAGACAGAGAGAGAGAGAGTGTAAAGGTATACTGTTAATTGAGAAAGTACCAAGGTTACCCTGACTTCTCAAAGGCTCTGCAGAGATCCACAAATCCTGATAGGCCCTAGAAGCTGGAACAATTTAAAATTGGAGACGGATGATAGACTAGGCTGTTATTTGTCCTTCATTGTCAAAGAGGACCAATGACATTACTGGGTGATGTCTTGACTTGTGCCATGCATTGGATTGAAGTGAGTCAGAGTTGCATTAAGTTGTCAACCTCACTCTCTAGACCAGAGTCATCAAAGTCCAGTGGCAAGACAAAAGTCAAGAAGATTGATGATGTCCCAGATGCAATGGATGACCTTGGTGTCTTCAATGTCTGATCAAGGCCTAAGTGTTCCATGGTACCTGCTTCAGCCACCTTCATGGCCACTGGAACAAATTGTTCTCATCTGTCCATTACATGGAGTGTGTGGGGGAGGAGTCTTCATGTGCTTGGGGTAGACACCACAATAATTTGCAGACTGGTTTCAGGACAATCAGTTACCCCCAACCTGGTTTAGCCCGTATGCCAATATGATTTTTTAAATTTAAAAAATATTTTTATTAATTTATTTTGATTTATCAATAATCACTTCCATATGCTTTTGAGTTTAAAATTTTTCTCCCCCATTCTCCCCACCACCCTCCCCAAGATGGCACACAATCTGATATAGGCTATACATTTACATTCATATTAAACATTTTCACATTAGTGATGATGTAAGTAAAAATTAAAACCAATCGGAGGAACCATCAGAAAGAGGAAACAAAACTCAATAGAAAAGAAAAAAGAAAATCAATTCAAATTCCATAGTTCTTTCCTTGGATGTGGATATCATTTTCCATCACAAGGTCTCTGGAGATGACTTAGATCCTTGTATTGCCAGGAAGACTTAAGTTTATCAATTTAGTCATCACACAGCATCGTTGTGTGTGCAACATTCTCTTGGTTCTGCTCACTTCACTCAGCATCAGACCATACAAGTCTTTCCAGGTTTTTCTGAAGTCAGACTGCTCATCATTTCTTATAGCACAATAGCATTCCATTACATTCATATACCACAACTTGCTCAGCCATTTCCCAAGTGATGGGCATCCTCTCAATTTCCAATTCCTTGTCACCACAAAAAGAGCTGCTATGAATATTTTTGTACATGTGGGTCCTTTTCCCATTTGTGTGATCTCTTTGGGACATAGCCCTAGAAGTGCTATTGCTGGGTCAGAGGGTATGCACATTTTGATAGCCCTTTGGGCATAGGTCCAAATTGCTCTCCAAAATTGGGTTGGATCATTTCACAACTCCACCAACAATGCATTAGTGTTCCAATTTTCCCACATCTTGTCCAACATTTAGCATTTTCCTGTTTTGTCATCTTGGCCAATCTGATAGGTGAGATGTGGTACCTCAGAGTTGTTTTGATTTGTATTTCTTTAACCAATAGTGATTTAGAGCATTTTTTCATATGACTATAGATGGCTTTAATTTCTTCATCTGAAAACTGTCTGTTCATAACCTTTGACCATTTATCAATTGGAGAATAGCTTGTATTCATATAAATTTGACGTAATTCTCTACATATTTTAGAAATGAGGCCCTTATCAGAGAGACTGGTTATAAAAATTCTTTCCCAATTATCTACCTTCCTTCTAATCTTAGTTGCATTGGTTTTGTTTGTGCAAAAACTCTTCAATTTAATGTAATCAAAATTATCCATTTTGCTTTTTGTAATGTTCTCCATCTCCTGTTTGGTCATGAATTCTTCTGTTCTCCATAGATCTGATAGGTAAACTATTCCTTGCTCTCCCAGTTTGCTTATAGTATAAGCCTTTATATCTAAATCATGAACACATTTTGACTTTATTTTGGTATATGGCATGAGATTTTGGTCTATGCTTAGTTTTTGCCATACTCTTTTCCAGTTTTCCCAGAAGTTTTTTTTTTTTTTCAAAGAGTGGGTTCTTACCCCAGATGCTGGGGTCTTTGGGTTTATCAAATAATGAGATTACTCTAGTCATTGACTCCTGTGTCTTGCATATTTAACCTATTCCATTGATCCACCACTCTATTTCTTAGCCAGTACCAAGCAGTTTTGATGATTGCTGCTTTATAATACAATTTAAGATCTGGAATGGCTAGGCCACCTTCCCCTGCATTTCTTTTCATTAGTTCCCTTGATATTCTGAACCTTTTGGTTTTCCAAATGAATCTTGTTATTATTTTTTATAACTCCATAAAATAATTTTTGGTAGTTTGATTGGTATGGAACTGAATAGGTAAATTAGCTTAGGTAAAATTGTCATTTTTATTATGTTAGCTCAGCCTACACATGAGCAGCTGATGTTTTTCCAATTATTTACATCTGACTTTATTTGCGTGAAAAGTGTTTTGTAATTGTTTTCATAGAGTTCCTGGGTTTCTTTCAGGACATAGACTCCTAAACATTTTATAATGTCTACAGTAAGTTTAAATGGAATTTCTCTTTCTATTTCTTGCTGTTGGGCTTTGTTGGTAATATATAGAAATGCCGATGATTTATGTGGGTTTATTTTATAGCCTGCAACTTTGCTACAGTTGTTTATTATTTCAAGTAGTTTTTTACTTGATTCCCTAGAATTCTCTAAGTATAACATCATGTCATCTCCAAAGAGTGATAGCTTTGTTTCTTCTTTGCCTATTCTAAAACCTTCAATTTATTTTTCTTCTCTTATTGCCAAGGCTAACGTTTCTAGTACAATATTGGATAACAGTGGTGATAATGGACATCCCTGTTTCACCCCCAGTCTTATTGGAAATCCTTCTAGCTTGTCCACATTATATATTATGCTTTCTGAAGGTTTTAGATAGATACTATTTATTATTTTAAGAAAGACTCCATTTATGCCTATGGTCTCTCGTGTTTTTAATAGGAATGGGTGTTGTATTTTGTCAAAAGCTTTTCCTGCATCTATTGAGATGATCATGTGGTTTCTGTTAGTTTTGGTGTTGATATGATAAATTATGTTGATAGTTTTCCTAATATTGAACCAGTCCTGCATTCCTGGTGTAAATCCTATCTGTTCATAGTGTATTATTCTTGTGATAAATTGCTGTAATCTATTTGCTAATATTTTGTTTAAAATTTTTGCATCTATATTCATTAGAGAAATTGGTCTATAATTTTCTTTCTCTGTTTTGACTCTTCCTGGTTTAGGTATCAACACCATATTTGTATCATAAAAAGAATTTGGTAAGACTCCTTCTTCACCTATTTTTCCAAATAGTCTATATAGTATTGGAATTAATTGTTCTTTAAATGTTTGATAGAATTCGCATGTAAATCCATCTGGCCCTGGAGATTTTTTCCTAGGGAGTTCATCAATGGCTTGTTCAATTTATTTTTCTGAGATGGGGTTATTTGAGTATTTTATTTCCTCTTCTGTTGATCCGGGCAATTTATATTTTTGCAAATATGTATCCATTTCACTAAGATTGTCAAATTTGTTGGCATATAGTTGGGCAAAATAATTTCTAATTGTTGTTTTAATTTCCTCTTCCTTGGTGATATTTTCACCCTTTTCATTCTTGATACTAGTAATTTGGTTTTCTTCTTTCTTTTTTTAATTAAATTAACCAAAGGTTTACCTATTTTATTGTTTTTTTTTTATAAAATCAGCTCTTAGTTTTATTTATTAGTTCAATAGTTTTCTTGATTTCAATTTTCTTGATTTTTCATTTGGTTTTCAGTATTTCCAATTTGGTGTTTATTTGAGGATTTTTAATTTGTTCTTTTTCTAGTTTTTTTAAGTTGTATGCCCAGTTTATTGATCTCCTCTTTTTCTATTTTATTTATGTAAGCATTTAGAGATATAAAACTTCCCCTCAGAACTGCTTTTGCTGCATCCCATAAGTTTTGGTATGTTGTCTCCTTATTGTTATTCTCTTGAATGAAATCATTGATTGTTTCTACGATTTGTTGTTTGACCCAATAATTTTTTAGGATTAGATTATTTAGTTTCCAATTAATTTTTAGTTTATCTTTCCATGGCCCATTATTACATATAATTTTTATTGCTTCATGATCTGAAAAGGATGTGTTTAATATTTCTGCCTTTCTGCATTGGATTGTGAGGTTTTTATGACCTAGTACATGGTCAATTTTTGTGTATGTGCCATGTGCCACCAAGAAAAAAGTGTATTCCTTTCTATCCCTATTCAGTTTTCTCCAGAGGTCTATCATACCTAACTTCTCTAATGTTCTATTCACATCCTTAACTTCTTTCTTGTGTATTTTGTGGTTAGATTTATCTAGTTCAGAGAGGGGGAGGTTGAGGTCCCCCACTAGTATAGTTTTGCTGTCTATTTCTTCCTGTAACTCCCTGAAATTCTCCTCTAAGAATTTGGATGGTATACTATTTGGTGCATATATGTTTAGTAATGATATTACTTCATTATCTATGGTGCCTTTTAACAGGATGCAGTTTCCTTCCTCATCTCTTTTGATAAGATCTATTTTTGCTTTTACTTTGTCTGAGATCAGGATTGCTACCCCTGCTTTTTTTACTTCAGCTGAAGCATAATATATTTTGCTCCAGCCTTTTACCTTTACCTTGTATGTGTCACTCTTTTTCAAATGTGTTTCCTGTAAACAACATATTGTAGGATTATGGTTTTTAATCTGTTCTGCTATGTGCTTCTGTTTTATGGGAGAGTTCATTCCATTCACATTCACAGTTATGATTACTATCTGTGTCTTTTTCTCCATCCTTTTCCCCCCATTTCTCCTTTTCTTTCTCCTTTCTCCTTTACCCCTCCACTAGTGTTTTGCTTTTGACTACCGCCTCCTTCAGTCCCACCTCCCTTCTATTTTCCCTTTCCCTTTTCTTCCCCAGTACCCTTACTACTTCTTCCCTCCCTCTTCTATCCCCCCTCCCTTTTCTTTCCCCTTTTCCTGCCTACTGCCTATAGGGAAAGTTAGATTTCTATACCTAACTGATTATGTTATTCCCTTCTTGAGCCAAATCTGATGAGAGTAAGGTTCAAACAATGCTCATCCCCCTCCCTTCTTTCCCTCTGCTTTAATAGGTGTTTGTGTCTTTTCCCGTAATGTAATTTACCTTTGTCTGCCTTCTCCTTTCTCAGTACATTTTCTTAGATCAGACTAAACCACTTACTTGCATTCATTTAACCCACTTGATTAGATTTTTTTTTATCATTACATCAAAGTCAACTTATATCCACCCCCTTTATGAATACTTCTTTAACATGGTATAATAACAATATGATTCTCAAGAGTTGCAAGTGTCATATTCCCTTATAGGGATGTAAACAGTTTGCCCTTATTAACAATATATTGTATCTTTCTGTCCCATTTACCTTTCTATGTCTCTCTTGAATCTTATACTTGAAAAACAAATTTTTTGTTGAGCTCTGGTCTTTTTATCAGGAACGTTTAGAAGTCCCCTATTTCACTGAATATCTATCTCCTTCCCTGAAAGATCACACTCATTTTTGCTGGGTAGTTAATCCTTGGCTGCAATCCAAGCTCCTTTGCCTTATGGAATATCATGTTCCACGCCCTAAGGTCTTTTAATGTAGAGGCTGCAAGGTCCTGTGTAATCCTGACTGTGGTTCCATGATATTTAAATTGTTTCTTTCTGGCTGCTTGCAGTATTTTCTCTTTAACCTGGTAATTTTGGAATTTAGCTATTATATTCCTTGGCTTTTTCAATTTGGGATCTCTTTCAGGTGGGGAACGGTGGATTCTTTCTATAGTTATTTTACCTTCTGGTTCTAGGACTTCAGGGAGGTTTTCCTTTAAGATTTCCTGAAGGATATTGTCCAGGCTCTTTTTCTCATCACGATTTTCAGGTAGGCCAATAATTTTTAAATTGTCTCTCCTGGATCGATTTTCCAGGTCAGTTGTTTTACCCGTGAGGTATTTTATGTTTTCTTCTATTTTTTCATTTTTTTGTTTCTGTTTGATTCTTGCTCTCTCATAGAGTCATTAGTTTCCATTTGTTCAATTCTAATTTTTAACAAATTGTTTTCTTCTGTTAGATTTTGTACTTTCTTCTCCAATTGGCCAATTGCATTTTTAAGGGAATTGTTTGCTTCAATGTGCTTTTTTTCCAATTGGTCAATTGTATTTTTTAAGGACTTCTCTACCTCTTTCATTTGACTTTTAAAATCCTTCTTGAGCTCTTCTAAGAAGGCTTTTTGGGATTCAGACCAGTTCTTACTCCCTGTAGATATTGCAGATGTGGGCTTGTTGACAACGTTGTCTTCTTTGGAATTTCTGTCTTGATCTTCACTTTTCTCATTATGTGAATCTATCGTACGTTTCTTTTTACTCACGGTGTTTCCTTATCCCCTGGTCTTTAAAGAGATTATGCTTTCCTGCTGGGGAGCAGAGGGCACTGACCCAAGCTTCTTGTGTTGGGAGTCTAGGTCTTGGTCACTGGCTTTGTGTGCTGGGGCCTCTTATGTTGGCAATTGGAGGCTGTAGGGTTCTGGCAGCTTACCTGGTGTTGAACTGGAATCGGCATTGTTGGGACTTTCAGGCAAATCTAGGTTGCCTGCTTTTCCTTTCTTTTAACTTTCTTCAGCTCCTTTTAGATGGGTGCTGCAGGGTGTTTACCTGCCTGGGGCCCCTTGCAATGCTGCCTCCCTTAGTTCTCCTGAGGCACTGGGAGACTTCTTTGCTGCAGAATGCCGAGGCACCTGGTGGTTTTCTGAGCTGATTTCCACCTGTTCCCTTGCCCTCACTGAGGCACTTGGAGGTCCAGCTGTTGGTGTTTGCCTGCTCAACCACCTGGGCTTCAGGATCTCCTCTTGGTTGGCAGTTGGAGGCTGTAGGGTTCTGACAGCTTACCTTGTGTTGGGCTGGAATCAACAAGGCTGGAACTTTTGGGCAACTCTAGGTTGCTTTCTTCAGCTCCTTTCAGACGAATGCTTCAGGGTGCTTATCCTCCTGGGGCCCTTTGTAGTGCTGCTTTCCTTATTTTTGCTGAGGCACTGGGAGACCCATTTGCTGTAGAATGCTGAGGCACCAGGATCACCTCTAAGTGTGTTAAAGTGGGTCTTTCCACTAGCTGCCTGGGATGTCTCCCATTCTGTACTGCTTCCCTTCCCCCAGGTTAAGAGGGGCCTTTTCCGTTAATCCCTCTAGCTACCTGAGCTACTGCACTGGTGCTCCCTGTCTTTCTTCTGGTTCAGCTGTTCCAGGGTTTTTTCTGGGTTAATATTTTCTGGGTTTTCAGAGGTTGATAGGGGAGGGTGAGCACGACTACCTTTTTATTCCACCATCTTGGCTCCTGCTGCCAATATGATTTTACCAGAGTGTGGTTGCTACACATACTATGCTTTGTGGAGGCATAGGTGAGAGTTGGGTGATCAATTGGACACCAAAGGTAGATAAGCAGCCTTGAAGAAGGCTCAGCTGCCCTCCCACCAGAGGTAGTAGTTCTCCCTTAACATCCTATAGATAGCAAATAGGCTACATGTCACTTCCAGAGAGCTACCCTCCATATCTGACTCTTCTCTCCCAGCCTCTGTGAGTGATTCTCAAGGTTGAGAACTTCCCCTCTGTGCCTCTCTTTGTCAGAAAAAAAAATCTACTTTTACATTTCACTTTATCACATCAAGGCTAGAAATTTTGTCCCAATCAATGAATAAACAGTGTGCCAGGAACTGTGATAATCACTGAGAAGATAGACTGAAGAGAAATTGCTTCTTCCCTCAAAATGTTTAAATTCCAACCATCAAGACTTCTCCCAACTTCAACCTACAGATGTCCACTTGCTTCCCTGATATTAACATGTGGGTATATATTGCCAACCCCCTGAAAATGTCTAAAACTCACTGGCCACTTTTTCTCCAAAAAGACCCCCGTGCTTCCTGATTTCCTATTTCTGTCCACAGTATCATTGTTTTTAGTTACCGAGGCTCCAAGCCTCCAATTCATTCTTTGCTGTCCATCCCCTTCACCTTTTTCTGCCACTTCAGGTTTTGAATGTCTATCATGTCTACCCCTTCTATTCCACCCTTACTTATGATACTACCTTATTCTAGGCTGCCAGTACCAACAATTAGCCTGTTGGCAATGTTGCCGACTCACCTGGGTCTCCCAGGTGTTTAGATACCTGCAAATGACCAATAAAAGACTAGTTCCTCTCCAGGCTTCCACTTTGGCAGCTGTTGCTACATAGGCAAGGCAGCTGTTCATCCTGTCCTGACACCTGGATAGGCCAACATTTCCGCCTGGTGGGACACAGGGTGACTATATTATCCCTTAATAGCTATAGTAAACACTACTCTGTGCTCAGTGTTCAAAGAAACATGTATATTCACACACATATTCATTATGCATTTGTAAAATTGTAAAACCAGGCCTGTGCCCAAAGTATTTTGTGCCCATCCATTTTTATTTGTTCTTATGAACAGCCAATGCCATTAGTCCAGAGGAGGGATGTCTTGTCCTTTGCGTGAACAGGGAAACCGTCTGCCCTTAGTGCCCATGTGGGTCTGGAACAGGAGCGTGTGGATGAGAGCAGACTGAGGTTTGCAGTGTTGAGTATTTATACCTCAGCAATTGGCAAATGCTACAAATCAGAGTTGGTGTTACTCTATTGTTAATTGCCTAAACTAAGAAAAGTGATGGATCGAATGTGTATTACACACACGTATGTATGTATGTGTATATATATATATATATACACACACACACACACACACATATATATATATATATATATACAATCCCCCCCCAAAGATCCGGTTGTTAAACATTTATCAGCCCACCCCTGGGGGAAACATTAAACATTTCTATTGCACACTACGTCCATTCTTTCATTGGATCCTCACAACTATACTGTGAATTAGGTGATATTATTATCCCCATTTCACAGATGAGGAAACTGAGGCTGAGGTTGTTACCTGGTCAGGGTCACATGACCAGATAAGTCTTTTAGTAACTATTCAAACTCTTGTGATACTGACTCTAAATCCACGATCCCAGCTACCTGGATAAAATAAGTGTATCTTTCTGAAGTCGTTGAGAAACTAATATCCTAAGGGTCAGTGTTCTGTGATGAAAGTTGACTCTCACTTCAGTACTTCCTTACATTCCTGCCTGGGCTACAGTGTTCCCACTTTCCTCATCCCTAATTCATGAACAGAGGAATGAAGACGGTGATGTAAAATTCATGCAGCTCTCCACCACCACATCCCAGAGTCCGGCAATGGCTGTGGGGTGAGAGAAAAGGAAAAGCCTCCTTCACTCCCAATGGGATAATTATGGCAAAGTTCTTAATCAAATTCAAGTGACTTAACTTCCTACCTGCTTTTACCCCACTGCAGTGGATCGAGTCATGTGATGATGTCAGCATTTGGATCAGAGAGCCACTCACAGACATCGGCTTATCATGTGCTTTAATGTTCACCAGACTTTAGTGATTTTTGCAAAGATTTAGACAGCATTGGACACCGCCCTCAAAGACATGGGAGAATGATGTCATCTATTCCTCTACCTCATAATCTGCTTTTACATATATTTCACATTCATTCGCATACATTCACATACATTTACACATACATTTCCCTTTTGAGTATTCAGAAGAAAACCTTCACATATATACACCTGAGTTGAGTGGCCCTCCATCTTCTTCCCACTTATATGTATCTTGCACAGTCTTCTTCACTTTTCCACCCATGGTGCCTTCGGCACATCTACCCTTCACTCAGATTGATTCGTCTTTTCTGTGAGCTGGCACGTCACCTAATTTGCAAAGGTCAGATCTGAAGGCTATCAGGAAACACTGCTTCTTTTTATGATTCTTACATAATAATTCCTAGACTACAGAGCATATACTGCTTTGCTTTTTCTACTTCATTGGCTACAAGAAAAACCCTGCTGTGTGCCCAATAGGGTCACATATCAAATCCTATCTCAACATAATGAATTGAGTTTGGTGCTATGATGTCTAAGAACAATCTGTAACCTACTTCTTCACATTCTCACTATAGTGATAGCATCTGTATTTCCCACAAGATGTGGTTGATTTCTAGTTGTGGAAAGGAATGTATGTGTGTGTGTGTGTGTGTGTGTGTGTGTGTGTGTGTGTGTGTGTGTGATGTTCAGGAGTGTTACATTTAAAACTAAATTTATGAATCTTGTCCCATCGACATGGATAACAGAGTGAAATCCCATTGGGAGTCTGCTATGTTTATAATCGATTTTGAAAATATATTTATACCAAAATGAGATTCTGGGTATGGCATTACTTTGACCCTGCAGCGACCTTCTTGAAATGATTCCAGGGATGAAGCTCCTTTAACTTGTGCCACTCGGTCATCACAGAATCACAGAACTGAGGTTGGGAAGAGACCTCAACAGCCCTCTCATCCAACTCATAGATAGAAGAAACCCCCACTATTATATGCACAGAAAATGATGGTACAAACTCTGCTTGACTACCTCCAATGAAGGAAAACCAATCACCTTTCTAGGGCAGCACATTCTGCTTTTTAAAGTTTCAGTTGTTAAGATTTTTACCCCCTGCCTCACACTCAAATTGGCCTCTGCCAAGCGTACCCATTACTTTGTTCAGTGGGCCTAAGAGACTAAATGAAATTTCTCCTCCATCTAACAAGTATTCCAATTCTTGAAAACAGATGCCCTGTCCCCCCTTAGTCTTCTCCTCTCCAAGCTACACATACTCAGTTCCTTGAACATATCTTTACATTTAGCCCCCATTCTAATTGAACCATGTATTTAGCAGACACTCAAGAGGTGGCATGATGCTGACATGGCACTCTATTTGCTGTCAAAGGACTGGGTAAAAATACTTGTGTTCCCCATTATCTTTGTTATCATGATTATGTAACTTCATTTCTCTGATCCATTTCCCCATTTATGAAATAAACGAGTCGGGATAGATGGCCTTCTAGGCCATTCTAGGAACCTTCTAAGTTTAGATCTATGATCTTAAGATTTTGTGTTCAATGCTGGGTGCCTCATTTGGGTAAAAAATGGATAAATTGAAGGATGTCTAGAAGGGCAATGAGGATGGTGAAGTGACTTGAACTCGTGGAATATGAAGATCAATTGATGGGACTGAGGATGTTTTACTTAAAAAGAGAAAACTCATTGGTTCAATGAGAGTAGTCCTCAATGTTGTGGGCACTGTCACACTGATGATAAGTTGACTTATTCTATTTAATTTTAGAAAGTAGAATGAAAGAAAACATAACAAAAATCCTTGTTGCTACTGCCACAAGGGTAGACTGTAAGTCTCAGAGATGAAGTCAAGTCTTGCCAATAATACAAACTGGCTGTGACCATGAGCAAGGCACTTAGCCCTATAGTTTCCCAAACAACTCTGTAATAGTATAAACTACAAAGTAGATATCAATATGCATTGATTCAGGTGGTTCCTAGCACCAATGAAATTATATTACTAGACAACAAAAACACAAAATAACAACAACAAAGAGAACTTACCAATGATTCAAATGACACAATTGGCTGCCACTAGAAGCCTTTGAGCAATGGTTGTGTGATTTCTTGCTAAGTATGTTATGGCAGAGATCCTCGTGCCAGTATATGTTGGACACAGTGGCCCTCAAGGTCCCTTCCATCTCTGAGATTCTGGGGTTCTCATCTCTGTGCATCAGTGAGTCAGCTGACTCAACGTATGTTTCCAACCAACTAAAACCTTGCTCCCTGAATTGGTAGCAAAGAAAAATGAATCACCTATGAGGGTTTGCTTTTCAAATTAGTTTAAACATCCCATGCTTGGGTTATCTCATTGTCTTCCAAAGCTCTCCAAACTTAAATAAGACTCACTAAGAGAAAGCATTTTTTTTTTCTGCTCTTGTACTCCATTCCTTTCCTACAATAATGAATCCTCCCTTTATTGGAGTTTCCGCATTTCAGGTATCTGTGGCAACTAATCATCTTTCTCCTCTTCATTACTCATACTGATGCCATTTAAGTCTTTATTTTTCCCCTCAGAAAGTGGCAGGTCCCTCCCACTGCATTGCTTCCTATGATGCCTTTCAGAGCTCTTTGCATTCCATAACTAGTGAAATCTTCGTGTGACAGTCTCAATAAGATTGAAGAGAAGGGAATAAATGTTCCAAATTGGGAAACAGTGTACATATATTTCCTTACTGATGTACATTTCAGTAAGTCATATATTTTAAATGAGAACCTTCACAATTTGGTCCACCCAGAGTTGAGAGTGAGATTTGAAAAGTGATTCCACCAGCATTACCTAATATTCCCATTCCTTTATCTGACATCATGTCTCAATGTACACCCAAAAACAGTGTGGCATTCTTGGTATCACTTTGCATTTTGAGCTCATGTATAATATTTTATAGGTATCTTTTAGCTTTAAAGATTTTTTTGCATTTTTCCTATAATTGAATATTCATGTTTTGATTTTTTTATCTCCAAAAAAGCTGATTTCCCTTCTTTTATAAAAAAAAAAAATAGCAGCTAGAATTTAGAGGGAACCGTAAGGTTTGTAAAGTACTTTCTGTATGTTATCCCACTGGACCCTCATTAAACACTATTTATGCTATTATTATCCCAATTTTACATGTAGGGAAATTGAGACAAAAATCAATTTTGTGTTTGGCAAGAATAACACAAGTAAGCAAAGATATGAGGCAAGATTCTTAGTTTAGGTCTTTTTGACTCCAGAACCAACCCTCTACTCACTGGGTCTCCTACCTGGGTTTCTTTGGTTTGGTTTGGTTTTTAAAAGCAGCAATGCATTTGATGGAAATCAAAGAGATTTCTTGGGCAAAAATGTCCACTAATAGGACAGAGAGATGCTCCTTCTCTGATTTTATGATGACCATGTACATGCAAATACAGTGTGTGTGTGCATGTGTGTGTGCATGTGCGTGTGTGTGTGTGCATGTGTGCACGTGTGTGTGCGTGTGTGCGTGTAGGTAGGGGAACAACAATATGGATACAGTGGAATGAGAACAGGCTCTAAAGTCAGAGGAACCAATCTCACATCCCACATTTGATACTGATTATCTGCGTGACCTCGGATAATAACTGCCGTCACCTGGATCTGTTTCCTTATCTATAAAACAAGGTGGTTGGACTCAATGACCTCTGGTTTCTGAGGTCCTCTCCAGCTCAAAATCTGTGGCCTATGATCCAAAGTGTAGAACAGATCTTTTCAGAGTAAATACAAAGTGATTTGTGTATGAAATTGGATGTATTAACACATGGGCACAGGTATTCTGAAAGTCACTCACAGAAGCGATGGGCAGAAGAGGATAAGAAATGAGGAGGGGGTAGGTTCAGCTGGAGAGAGCAATGAACTTATAAGGAAAGTGGGCCAAAGGGAAGAGATAGAGACTCAGGAAGTTGGTGATTCCGCATTAAGGAGGCAAAGGCAAGCAGCATCACAGGACCTCAGATTTGAGATGGAAGTGACCTTGGAGGCCGCCTGGTACAACCGCCTCATTTTACAGTTGAGCAGACAAAAGAACGAAGAGGTTAAGTAACTTCCACGGGGTCACACAGGTAGAAAGATAAGTCAGTAATATAGCAGGAAGAGGAGTGATTGCAGAGAAGCTTATGGAATGAATCAGCTTCAAGGTTGTCATTAGAATGGTGGCGTGATTAAACCTTTGGAAAAAACGGTCCTTGGTGGACCATTGGTTACTGCTCAGTAACACACCATAAGGCAGAGAGTTTGAAAATAGTCTAATCACAAAATATTTTTTGTAATTCCTTACCAAAGAAATTATTAATATCACTCTGTCTCTTTCACTGTGACCAATATTAATGAATAAGATATAGTACTTCAGGTCGCATCAGAGGTTTATTTTATTATAATGTGTGTGCATATATATGTGTGTATGTATATACACACATATATGTAGATGTATATATGCATATATACATACGTGTGCATGCATATATACATGTATATGTGTATATGCATATATACATGCACATTTAATAAATACACAAAGAAATATATACAAAGTATGTATGTATATATGTATATGCATATTGTATAATACATGTATATTTGTGTGTATATATCAGTGTGCATGTGTCTGTGTGTGTGTATATATCTATTGGTGCTGTCCTTAGTTTTCAAAGAGGACCACAATGACATCGGTGTGCTAGAGTCAGGTCGTAGTGTCTGACTGTGGTTGATCAGACCAGCACGAGCTCAGGATGTTCTACCACCAGTCGGGCACAAATCGTCCGTGTGAATCTTTGGGGTGGCTTCTCTAAGTCTGTGTATCTTGCATTTCCTTTGAGCTATTTCAGCTCAGCTTTGCTCATAGAGCACAGCACTTTTTCTGATGAGGGCACCCCGTACTGAGTGGTCCGGTGCCAGGGCCTCCCATGTCACCTAATCAATTTCAAAGTTCTTCAGAGAGACCTTTGGAGTGTCCTTGTGTGGCTTCTTCTGACCACCATTTGAACGCTTACCCTGTGGGAGTTCTCCATAAAATAATCTTTTTGGAAAGCATACATTTTGCATTCAAACAACATATATGTATATATGTGTGCCTGTATACATATATGTACACACACACGTATATATATGTATATAATTTCTGTCTTCAACATTGACCAGAGGTATTCCAAAGATTCATGCTAGACAAGTATTATTACATTTATAGTTATGAATTCCTCCCTTATAATAGTTCCCAAATCATGCTTCAAATTATGTTATCTCCCTTCTACCTATAAACTATGTCCTTCTATTTACTTTTGAACATTTTTATATGAATTCAAATTCCACAAAACTTTTAAAAATATCTGCTATGTACAAGACGCTATACTATTCATTGAAGGCACTATCCAGTTGGCAAATATAGTGGAGAAAGTAGGCCGTATTGTATGAGCAAGAAAATCAGGGACAAAGTGTTGCATGAGATTTTCTAATGCCATTGGCTCAAACCCCAATCAGTGTGCTCCCCCATCAAGATTATTAGTAATTAATCCACTTAGTCATCCTTTAGTGGATTTCAAAAACGTGCATTTCCTAAGGTGTATAAGATGAGTTGGTATAACCCCTTCCCTAAATTGCTAAAAAATACACCCCCAAGGTCAGTTAACACATCATCTAGAAGCACAGTCTACAGGAAAGCATGCTCAGGTTTAGAACCGTGTACAAAGAGAGGTAATTCACAGCACCTAGTTGCTGCATACCATTTCTTTCATTTGTGGGGTGCTTAATACTTTTTTTTCCTTACGTTTGTTGTAATTTCTTTCGAGGGCTCTTTGTAGAACTATGAATCCCGTTGGTTCTTGGCTCCCAAGTGAGCTGCTGAAGCCCACTGCTGCTGTCCCAGGAGCCTATGACAGAAAGAGAGAAAGTCTTACATTTTCCAGACCCTTGAAACTCATAAATACTCTTACATCAAAGGGGAGGAGGGGGAAAGGATGCCCCTTCCTGCCCCCAGCTCAGCCCTCAGCAATTTCTTTTCCAAATGTTTACAGGAACAACACATTCAAATAACTTCCAGATATAAGACCCTCCTCAACTTGCTTTATAATTCCTAGATAACTCCTGGGGTGTGGCCAAGTTCTTTTGGGTGTATTCTCGAGCAAAATTTCTATAGTTTGCATAATGTTACATATTTAGTCTAAAGCCTATGATTAATTGATTGATTGAGATTTGTAAGGATCTAGCTAAGGTATCCAAGACAGAGAAGCATGGCGGGCTTTCAATCTAATTTTTACAAGTATGTTTGTATCTGGGTTTAGAGAGTGTCCTTCCTAGCTTGGAATTGAAGGGAGAGCTTTTACATCAACCACCACTCTGGAGGACAATGCATCAAGGGAAAGAGGGATTGAAATCTGGGGTGAAAAGGATTCTTACATCAATTACTGGGTTTTTTTTATTTACTGAAGTGTAGTAAAATAATACTAAACAAAACAAATTATATAAAGGATTTGGAACCCTACGCACTTCATTCACTAGTAGTTTTATGCCTGAGAAAATGAAGGAAGTACTTTAATTATAGAAGACGCTGCTGACACACATTGAGTGTTTAATCAATGTGTGTCAGGTTTTTGGACTGAAACTCATAAACTCTCCACCTTCCTTGCCATATCCCTGCTATTGTTTAAGGGGGTGTAGACACTGTTTTAGGCCACTTTTCAAGACACTCAAACATTTAAACTCCCTTGGATTAAAATACTAAAATTGAACCTGAGGTGTTAGGAAAATAATGCTGTGTCTGAAGAAGAATAAATCATCACTGGGACCAAGAAAAATGATTAGTAAGGAAGAAAGTGATAAAAAGGTAGGGTAGAACTAGGCTTTGTCATTTTGTATATAATTTCAAAGGGCAGCTAGGTGACAGAGTAGATAGACCACCAGACTCATGAAGATCTGAGTTCAAATCTGGTTTCAGACACTTACTAGGCTGTGACTTTGGGCAAGTCACCTAACTCTGCCTCAGTTTTCTCATCTGTAAAATGAGTTGGGGAAGGAAATGGCAACTGACTCCGGTATCTTTGCCAAAGACGAAATCAAGCCAAACCCAAATGGAGTCATGAAAAGTCAAATATGACTGAAATAACTGAACAACAGCAGCATCACCAACATGATTTTGATTGTACCGAAAGCACCTAGTCAGTCCCTTTGTACTAGGAAAACAACCTCTCTGAGCACTTGGTTAGCATGGGATCAGCCTGGTGGAGGTAGAATGAATCTTTTCTCCCCCTTTTATACTTATGTTATTTTGTGTTACCTTTTGAGTTTTGTGTTGTCTTTCCCCCTCCCTCCCAACCCTGCATTGGAGAAGGCCAGCATTTGACAGAGACATACCTGTGAAACCATATGATATGCACTGCCATATAGAAGTTCTTGCTCCTGAGGTGCCTAGCGTTTTCCTTCACAAGTCCTTTGGAGTTGATTAGAATGTTCATATTACTCAGAATAAGTCATTCACGGTTACTCTTTGAACAATATCCCTGTTACTGTGTACACTGATCTCTTGATTCTGTTCATTTCATTCTGCATTATTTCAGGCAAGTCTTTCCAAGTTTGTTTTTGTTTTTTGTTTTTTTTTTCCCCTAAAATCAACCAGGTCATCATATATCATAGCACAGTAGAATTCCACCACAATCATATACCACAACTTATTCAGCTGTTCTCCAATTGATGAGCATCCCCTCAATTTCCAGTTCATTGCCACTACAAAGAAAACTACTATACATATTTTAGAACATATATATATGTAAATATATAATACATATATATATATATGTGTGTGTGTATATATATATTTTCCCCTTTTTTCCCTGATCATCTTGGGAAACAGACCTAATAATGGGTGTCCTCCATGCTTGGAACAGAGTACTTTCCTTCTTTACCTGTACACCTTACAATTCATGACTTCTCTTGTGTCTCATTCAAGGGAAAACATTCCCTTCAACATTGCCAAAAGATTCGGAGTTGTCCAGTCTAACATGCTTTTCTCAGTCTTCTTTCTTCCTGACCTCTCCGTGGAATGTGACAATGTGGATAACCTTCTCTTCTCTATGGCTTTTCATGGCACTGTCTCACTTGATTCTCTTTCTGTCTGTCTCGTTCCTTCTCCATCACCTTTGCCAGAGTTGCAGTCTCCTAATTGTGATTGTTGCCTAAGGCTCACTACTGAGCCCTCTTCTCTTTTTTCTCTCTACTATACCATACAGTATTCTCATTAGTACCCAGGGATTCAATGATCATTTCAATGCAAATGATTCTTACATCTAAATTCTGGATCAAAGGTTATATATACAAAGTTTTATAACTCTTTGGGCAGAATTCCAGATTGTTCTCCAGAATGGTTGTATCAGTTCACAGTTCCACCAACAATATATCACGTCCCAACTTTTCAAATCCCCTCCAACATTTGCCATTTTTCCCTTCTATCATTTTAGCCAATCTGATAGGTGTGAGATGGTTCCTCAAAATTGTTTTAGTTTGCTTTTCTCTAATCAAGAAAGATTCCGACATGTTTAATATGACTATTTATAGCTTTGACTTCTTCCAAAAACTGCCTGTTCACATCCTTTGATCATTTATCGAGCAATGACTCTTAGGAATGGGTTCTCATAAGAATGGCCATCTAGTCCACCTCTTTCATTTTACAGATGAGGACACTGAGTGCCAGGCAGGTTAAGGGACTTGCCTAGAGTCACTCAGTTGATAAATGTCTAAAGCAAGATTCAATGTCAGCAAGTCTGAACCGTAGTCCTTGGACTCTATCTACTGTATCATGCTGTCTCTTAATATGGGTTAATTACATAGGAAAATGGAAAATGGCCACTTACTCTGTCTAATGGCTGTACTGTACACAAGCTTTTCCTCTGTCCTCTCAAACTTTAGTTAACTCTAGCTCCTGTTTCACTGTACTCCTCTTCCCTCACTGACAGATTCCCAGGATCTCTTTCCAATCCTCAATAAACTAAGGGCACCATTTTCTTTGGTTTTCCCTAGTTGTAAAACTCAGGAATTATGATTCTAACAAAGAATCAGTAAGAGGATCCCTACCCATCTTGGAAGAGGAGACTCTACTGGGTTTATTTCTAGAGGGGAAAGAAAAGAGAACTGATAATATGTAGGTGATGGACCAAACAAGGGAAAAATATATATCGTTTATACCAGGAGTGATAGCAGTAACCCATATTGCCTATTTACATAGATCTCATTTTGGAAGACTATTTAATCAGTCAGTCAATCAACAATTAAGCACTTAGGATTCACCAGGCACTGTGCTAAGTGGTGAGAAAACAAAGGAAAAAATAGCCCTTGACTACAAGAAGCTTCCATTTGAGTGGAGAAGATAGCAATTGAATAATTAAGTGAATATGAGCTACAACATGAATGCATGAAAGGCAATCTTAAAGGGAATGTCATTAGCAATTGTGAGGACTGGGAAGAAAAAAAAACAACTTTTGAAAACAGTGGTCTTTTACCTGAATTTTAAAAGAAGTCATGAATTGTAAGATGTACAGGTAAAGAAGGAAAGTACTCTGTTCCAAGCATGGAGGACACCCATTCCAAAATTTTGGAGAGGAGAAATGAGGTAGCTAGTGGACAGTGGAAAGAGTTCTTGGCCTGGAGTCAGAATACCTGAGTTTAACTTTGCCTCAGTTTCCTAAACTATACAATAGAGCTATTATGAGTATGTATCTCACAAGGTTGTTGTGAAGATCAAATTAGATCATAATATAAAGCGCATCGACCAATTCTTCGAACACAGTAGGTACCTATATGGCTGGATCATAGAGAAGGAAAGCATATGATCGTTAGAAATGATGAAAGGGGTGAATTCAATAAGAACTTTGAATTGCGAACCCAATAGTTTGTATCTGATCCTGAAGTCAAAAAAGGACCATTGGAGTTGATTGAGTAGTGGGGTGTTATGGTTAGCACTACCCTCAGAGGAGATCGCTTCGACAGCTATGTCATGAATGAACTGGAATTGAAGGAGACGTAAGCAAGAGAGACCAGGTGAGAAATGGTAAGGGCCGATGCTCTGCTGGTGTCTCTCTTCTCCAGAGAAGAGGATGAATGGGAGGCATGTTTTGGAAATAGAACTGACCAGGTCTGGGACCTTATCTGATATTTCAGACATTATCTGACAGATTCCCAGGATCTCTTTCCAATCCTCAATAAACTAAGGGCACCATTTTCTTTGGTTTTCCCTAGTTGTAAAACTCAGGAATTATGATTCTAACAAAGAATCAGTATTGTGACAACGAGCAATCAAAGTTGACCCTGAGGTTGCAAACCTGGGCGACTGGGAGCTCGGTGTCACTGGCAACAGTCATAGGGCAATTCAGAGGTGGGGCCCATTAGGACAGAAGAGACTGAGTTTTCTTTGGTCATGTTGATTTTGGGATGTCTATGGAACATTCAATTTGAAACATCTAAAGTTAATAGATGAAAGCAGGACTTAGGAAAGAAAATAGGGCTGGATATTTAGATGTAAGAATCATTTGCATTGAAATGATCATTGAATCTCTGGGTACTAATGAGAATACTGTATGGTATAGTAGAGAGAAAAAAGAGAAGAGGGCTCAGTAGTGAGCCTTAGGCAACAATCACAATTAGGAGACTGCAACTCTGGCAAAGGTGATGGAGAAGGAACGAGACAGACAGAAAGAGAATCAAGTGAGACAGTGCCATGAAAAGCCATAGAGAAGAGAAGGTTATCCACATTGTCACATTCCACGGAGAGGTCAGGAAGAAAGAAGACTGAGAAAAGCATGTTAGACTGGACAACTCCGAATCTTTTGGCAATGTTGAAGGGAATGTTTTCCCTTGAATGAGACACAAGCCAGACTTTTGAGGGTTTAGAAGAGAGTAAGGGGAAAGGAAAGTCACAAAATCCAGGCAGCTTTTTCTTTTCAATGTGGTTAGCCTGCAACAACAATAAGGAGAGATATAAGACAATAGCGAGTTGGAAACAGAGGATCAAGGGAGGTTTTTGTTTGTGTTAGTGGCTGGTTTTTATTATTGTTTTGTTTTAGATCGGGGAAGGTGTGGGCACAATTACAGACATCAGGGAAGCAACCAGCTGAGAGAGACTTTATCTTATAGAGAATGGGTATGACTTCAAAATCTAAAGGCTGGAGAAAATGGAGGGGCTGGTAATAGGACTGTCCTGCCTTTTAAATAATGAAAACTGACCAAGACCCCAGCATCGCAGTCCCCCACACGCCACAACACAATCAAAGAGTTGCACAATGGGTCTAGTTGTTTTGCCAGTCAGTAAGGATTGGGGGAGGACGTCTTATTTTGGTAATGAATGCTGCTATTCAAATAACTTTTTGTCTCAGGTGCCAATCAGCTCATTCTGAGGGGCTTTCCTGCTACTTCCTTGATAGAATACAAGCAACTTCACTGAGGGACAATGTGACATCATGGATAAGACGAGACTTCTGGAACTTGGAGACAAACATTTTTGGACCTAGGAAAGTTACTTAACATCTCTCAGGCTCACCTTCCTCATCCAAAAAAATGGGCATAAGAATAGGATCTACCTCACAGGTCTTTTGTAAGAATCAAAGAAAATTTAATCAGCAAAATGTTTTATGAACATTAAAATGATAAATTGTGTATTATTATTGATAGTAGTAATATTAGTATTATTACTATTTGAGGATCATTATTGTGTCTTTTATCTTTTTAGTCCTAGGAACTACCAAAATTGCTGGAAAATAATAGTCAGTTAATAAATATTGATTGATTGATTGACACATCTCCTCATTCTCCTGCTGCTGATGTGATACAATGTTAACAAGTTCCCAACAAATATTAGCAATTTTCCCTGTTATACCAAAAAAAATTCTTCTTGAGAATATGTTCTTTGCTCTGTTCTTCTTGGGAAGAAAAGGGGGATCCATGTGAAAGGTGACAAGCACTAATAAGAAAAAGCAATTTCATTCTTCAATTAGAAACCTTTCTAATTAACTCCCCCCCCC
>NW_020954582.1:5459207-5506352 GCF_900497805.2 Vombatus ursinus
TTTTTTTTTTTTTTTTTCCTAATACTGAACAACCCCTCCTTCAGAAACAAATAATTGGAGAACATACAAAGAAAGGTAACCAGGATGGTGCGAGGGCTTGAGTCTAGGCTATATAAGTCAGTCACTATATGTCAGAAACTGTTTATTAAGTGTTCCATTGAAGGAATTGAAGATATCTGTCCTGGAGACCAGAAGAGTTATGGAACTATGATAACTAGGTTCAGGAATGGAAATTTGTAAAAGAGAGATTATTTGTTTTTGTTTTTGTTTTTTGCTGGGGGGGGGGGGGGTTGGTGAGGGAGGGCTGGTCCCAGAAGGCTGAACTAGGAAAAATGAATTAAAGAAAACAAAAGATTGTGTTTAGTGTTGGGAAAGTTTTCTAAGAATTAGAATCATCCACACATATATTGTGTTTCCTTAGAAGATAAATCATTTCAAATCAGAAGTTTCATGGCTATTTGCCAGCTTCATTATGCTTTCAGGTGTAGGTTGTACTAGGTGACTACTTTGTTCTTTTCCAATTCTCAGCATCAGTGAGGCTCAGTTTGTACCATCATCTCTGTCACTAATTTACATTAGTAATATTGGGGTGGTCCTTAACTTTGTCTATGTCTTAGTTTCTCCTTTGGAATAACAGAACTGTATCTTAAGATTTCCAAAGTCTATTTTAGTGCTGAAGCCTAAAAATTTGATAGACACAGACAGTTAAAGTGCATGCGAAATTGGTTTGAAACAGGAGCTGGAGGTAAGTGGGAGGCAGGTTGTTCAATAATTAGATAAAATGTGGGCTATATGCCAAGGTTAAATAAAGGGAATTTACCATCTACCTTCCCAACCATACAAATAGCATCCTACCCTTCTCAATGGTCCCCTTGGTCCATGCCAAACTTCACAATAGCCTTGACTTGAATTACTTATTACATCCTTCACTAGCATCTTTTCATTTGCATTTTCTAAAATGGCCCCCAAAGATTGTGACAAAGACCATATTTAATACCAAACTGAAATGCCTTATCAGGCACATTAAAAGAATTGATAGTAATGACATTTCTCCTCAGGAGAGCTAGAGCAGTGGTAATGGACCAGCGCTTGTCTCCATTTTGGTCAAGACAAAAGCCATTGTGAAAGGTCCTTTAAAAATATGCAGTTGATTATTATTTTTTAACAAGCATGTTCATAGACTGCTTCTTATATACCCCCCTTTTCTGTATTATTAGGAATTCACAATGCAAAAGTTGAATGAAAAAAGTACAAGATTTATATTATGTCAAAGCTGTAAAAAGGACTGAAAAACTTGGCAGAAACTTAATTTATCATAAGTGGAAGAACCTGAATTGATTAAAAGAGTCTGAGTCATATCACATCATAAATCCTCCAAAGAGCCATTGAGATGGAATGTCACTGAAGTCCCAGTGCCTTAACAAGGTATCTAGTTCACTAAAATTGTACACAAGTGAATTGGAAACCAGTGTTTCAAAGGTTAAAAAAATGGTATGTGGCTTTTTAGATCCATTGCTTGGCTGATATTTGAGAATACAGTGCATGAGGTCATGGCTTGGCAGTGAGTAAACTATTCCCAGAACAGAAATTAGATTTTCAGAAGCACATTTCCACTTTCAGGGGTCTCAAGGGGTATCATTTAGCATGTTGAAGTGGCAGTTTTCAAAATGGTACCTGGCTGTCAGGAAAGAGAGAATATTCCTGACAAAAAGTCTCATACTCACACATCTAAAGATAAGATAAGTCACTTGACAGGTCTTGGCTCAATCCTCAGAGAGGACCTAGCTCATCACATGGTATATCCATATAGTATAGGTCATTTCAAATAATTGTAACCTATCAGTTATCTACAATTTTTACATGATACGTGCTCTATTTTTTTAATTTAAAATTAATGCAGCCCCTAATTGGGTGATTAAATTAATGCTGAATAATTCATCAAGTAACTATCAGGAAAGGTATTCAGAAGGACTCATGATTGATGTGGTTCCATGTTGGAGTAGAGTGGCATCTTTTCATCCAAGTCATATTGACACATTCCTTGACGCTATTTCAGGTATAGACAGAGTCCTGTTGTTTGTGAGAGTTGAAGATCCTGGGTAAGGTTCTATAATTCAAACTATATATTAATCCATTCTTTCCTTCATTACACATTTTAAAAGTTTCTGCTCTGCATCAGGCACAACACTCAGTGCTGGAAGCACAAGACCCAAATGACAGTCCTGCTCTCAAGCATCTTGCATTCTACTAGGGGAAAATAACAATTAACTTTTTTTTCCCCCATAATCACATTATATAATTTTGTTTTCTATGGGCAGCTAGGGGGCGCAGTGGATAGAGCACCAGAGTTAGGAAGACTCCTCTTTTTTTTTAAAAATTAATTTATTTTGATTTATCAACCATCACTTCCATAAGCTTTTGGGTTTTAAATTTTTCTCCCCCTCCCTCCCCTTCCCTCCCTAAGATGGTATGTAATCTGATATAGGCTATACATATACATTCCTATTAAACATATTTTCACATTTGTGATGTTATAAGGAAGAATTAGAACTAATAGAAGGAACCACCAGAAAGAGGAAACAAAACAGAACAGAAGAAAAAAAAAAGCATAGTAAATAATATACTTTGATCTGCATTCAAACTCCATAGTTCTTTCTTTGGATGTGATTAGCATTTTCCATCATGAGGCCTTTGGAGATGTCTTCGATCCTTGTATTGCTGAGAAGGGTTAAGTCTATCAATATTAGTCATTGCACAACATGTCTGTTACTGTGTACGACATTCTCCTCTTCTGCTCACTTCACTCAGCATCCGAGCATACGAGTCTTTCCAAGTTTTTCTGAAGACTGCCTGTTTATCATTTCTTATAGCACAATAGTGTTCCATTACATTCATATACCACAACTTGTTCAGCCATTCCCCAATTGATGGGCACCCTCTCAATTTCCAATTCTTTGCCACCACAAAAAGGGCTGCTATAAATATTTTTTGGGCATGTGGGTCCTTTCCCAATTTCTATGATCTCTCTGGGATATAGCCCTAGAAATGCTATTGCTGGGTCAAAGGGTATGCACATTTTGATAGCCCTTTGGGCATAGTTCCAAATTGCTCTCCAAAATTGGGTTGGATCATTTCACAACTCCACCAACAATTCATTAGTGTCCCAATTTTCCCATATCTTCTCCAACATTTAGCATTTTCCTGTTTTGTCATCTTGGCCAATCTGATAGGTGTGATGTGGTACCTCAGGGTTGTTTTGATTTGCATTTCTCTCATCAATAGTGATTTAGAGCATATTTCCATATGACTATAGATGACTTTAATTTCTTCATCTGAGAACTGCCTTTTCACATCCTTTGATCATTTGTCAATTGGGGAATGGCTTGTATTCTTCTAAATTTGACTTAATTCTCTATATATTTTAGAAATGAGGCCCTTATCAGAGAGACTGGTTGTAAAAATATTTCCCAATTTCCTATTTGCCTTCTAATCTTGGTTGCATCGGCTTTGTTTGTGCAAAAACTCTTCAATTTAATGTAATCAAAGTTATCCATTTTGCATTTTGCAATGTTCTCTATCTCCTGTTTGGTCATGAATTTCTCTGTTCTCCATAAATACGATAGGTAAACTATTCCTCGCTCTCCAAGTTTGCTTACAGTATCAGCCTTTATATCTAAATCATGGGCCCATTTTGACTTTATGTTGGTATATGGTGTGAGACTTTGATTTATGCCTAGTTTCTGCCTTATTCTTTTCTAGTTTTCCCAGCAATTTTTCATCAAAGGATGAATTCTTATCCCAGAAGCTGGGGTCTTTGAGTTTATCAAATAATAGATTACCATATTCATTGACCACTATGTGTTGCATACTTAACCTATTCCACTGATCCACCACTCTATTTTTCAGCCAGTACCAAGCGGTTTTAGTTGGAATGGCTAGGCCACCTTCCCCTGCATTTCAAGAAGACTCCTCTTCTTGAATTCAAATCTGGCCTCAGACACTTACTAGCTGTGTGACCCTTGGCAAGTCACTTAACCATGTTTGCCTTGGTTTCCTTATCTGTATAATGAGCTGGAGAAAGAAATGACAAACCATCTTTTAATTGGTTGCCAAGAAATCCCCAAATGGGGTCATGAAGAGTCAGACATGACTGAAAAATGATTGAAAAGATGTACATGTTGACTTTGTCAAAATGATGGAACTTTGAGGGCAGCTACTTCTTCCCTTTGATCCTTATTGCCCCATGGCCTACCACAGTCCTCGGCATAGAGTAGCCACTTAATAAATGTGTACTTAGTGATTTCAAAAGTGAAGACAACGTTTGAAGACAAATCTAATTTTCTCAGGGCAGTCATCTTATAGTGCTAACCTGATTTTTGAGATCTGCTCTTGACAACAACAAGATGTGGGTTTAAATATTGTCTCTCTTAGCTTTTGGGTCTGCAAAGTTGGACAAGGCAGGTCACCTCTCAGTGTTCTAGGCAGTTATCTAAGGTTCTATGTTGCAGAGGAAGTACTTAACTTTGTTGGCACAGAGAGTTTCCTGACCTGGGAGTTCCCTCTACCACAGACATCACAGACCCATTCCTTATCTCTGTCCTAACCATCTTTTAACTTGATATTGTAGATCTGTTCAAGGGCCTGGTGTCCCACTCTTCTTTATAAAGTTACATGAACATTATATTTAATAACTATAACAACTATATGAAAAATGTTACCTAAAAATAGTCCATGGTGGAAAAGGAATACATATAGTAGGAATCTTTGTGAAGGTATCAATACTCTTCATGTATACCTCACACAAAACAAAACCAAAATCTCTTCCAAGGTAAAGCCTGTGGTACCTGCCTCACACCTGCTCTCTAGGTTTCCAGTGACTTCATTCTGCAAGTCATTAAAAAGTTTTGAAATGCACACTTTGTACAAGGTGTTATGTACAGGTCTGATCACACAAAATTGTCAATGAAACAATCCCTGGCCTCAAGGAGCTTGCATTATACAAACTGAAGCAGAGTAATTAATACCAAATATTTAAAAAAGGAGTAAATATTGACAAGGGGATGGAGACAGAGGTTGTGGAATAAGAACATTCTTCATGGAGGACATGGTACCTGAACTGATCTGTGAGGAATGTCAGTGTTAAGGATCCTCAGGCAAAATGGGAGGAGATAAGGAGGATGTGCACTACATCGTGCAGGGTCAAAGGGAGATGAATTGTGTAAAGGTGTATAAGAGGGGTGTGCTGGTAACTGGCTTAACAATCAGCTCTCAAAAAAAGAAGAAAAACACAAACATAAACATGATATACTTTTAATTTTAATATTCATTATTGACATTTTCCTATCCCTTTCATAAATTTAGAAATAAATAAAACAATAAATTAAGCCCTGATTTGCCAAGTGTTTGCCTATTTTCTTGATGTAAATGTTCAGAATGAAAATTTAACAATCAAGTCTTGTAAGCAGGTAAGATTTGGCTCCAGCAAAGTTTTGGCATGCAGACAAGATATGCAGCATAGAGTTTGGAGAATAGGTGTTTAAATAGTTTGGTTGGACCATAGAATAATGTGAATGGGGAGTAAAGGGAAATAAGGCTGACCAAATATTGGTCGCCTGAGAATGAAGGATTTTCAAAATGAGGCTGAGAAGTTTGCTTTGAATTTGAGAGTCACTAACCACTAAGACATTTTGAGGAGGAAAGTACCATGGGGAAGTCTATGTTTTAAGAATGTTACTTGGCATTTGTAGGGAGGATAGATTGGAAAGAGGAGAAGCAAGAGTCCCAAAGGCCATATAGAAGCCTGTTATGTTAGGGATGATGTTCTGGGCTACTTTTACTCACTAAGTATCCATTAACCTTTGGAGCTAGTTGTAATTTTGGATCTTGCTTCAGACATATAGTAGCCTTGTGACTCTGGGCAACCTTGGTTTCCTTATCTGGAAAATGAAGGCACTGGATTTAATGGTCTCTAATCTCTTCCATATCTGAATTGATGATGCTATAATTTTTTTTGGAGATCATGGTGTTTCAGAAATTCACAGCAATTATCAGGAAAACACTGTTGTTCAAAGTATTAAGTTTTTCCAATAGTGAGCAGTTTGGGATGCCTGAAGGAAAATGCTGCATAATTTGTCAATTTCATCTACTAGGATTTCTTCTTTATTTTTAACTCAAAATATCAACTAGAGGAGATGACACACAAATGATAATTAATTAGTTAAGTACTTCTAAGATGTCATGAGAACAGAGGATTGGAGAACGGAGGGGAAGAAGATTAGATACTAAAGAAGTATATATGAGTTCATGAAACAAATAAACAAAACAAAACAACAACAACAAAAAGCACATGGAAGGGTGAGGCTGGAAGACCAGACACAAAAATCAAAGACTAGGCCAGAGACTGCTATTGATGTGTCCTTCCTTCATAGTGGAAGAGGACCATTGGCACCACGGGGCAGTGTCGTGACTTGGCAATTAATTGGATTTAAGTGAGACAGAACCACACAAAGTTACCAGCCTCTATATCTGGAGGGAGAAGGCTTGGATTTTCATTAAGAGAGCTAAACTGTCATCAATATAAAGCCTTCTCTTTCCTCCCTTACTACCTGATATTGATTGTGCTTATCTTCTTTATATACTTATACATGAACATGTTGTCTCACAGTACTAGATCATAATGACTTTGAGGGCAGGGACTGATTTCATTTTGTTTTTTTTATCTCCAGAGCATATCATAGCACAGTGGCTGGAACATGGTAGGTGCTCAGTAAATATTTGTTGATTAGTTGAATTGATTGATTTCTGTCACTTTCTCCTTATTTTTGAACCTCAGTTTCCTTATGAGTGAAATGAGAAGAATGGTATCTGCATGAGCTTTCCTGCTGGGAGCTGGGTGGTATAGTGGATAGAGTGCTGGACTTGGAATCAGGAAGACCTGAGTTCTAGTATGGAATCAGGGATCTCCTAGTTGTGTGATCCTGGACAAGTCACTTAATCTTTTGTTATCACACTTGCCTCATCTATAAAACTGGGAGGATAATAGCAACTCTATCTCCAGGTTGTTATAAAGATAAAATGAGATATTATTTGTAAAGCGCTATACAGATGCTAGCTACTAATATAATATAATATTAGGAAAGCTGTGCTAAGTACAAAATGTGACAGAAATGCATAGTTATTTTCAATATTTACTTATGCATAATCTTGTCCATTAGTTGTTTTTTTTTTGCTCAAAGATCTCTGAATTAGGTTTAAATATTTTTCAGCTACAGAATATAGTAGAAAGAGTCCTGAATTTTGTTTGAATCTTACCTCTGACAGCTGTGACACTCTGGGCAATCCACTTAACCTCTCTGAGCCCCATAATTCTCTCATCTGTAAAAGGGGAAAAATAAGCATTGTTCTGATGATCAGATAAGACAAAACATCTAAATCCCTTTGCTAACATTAATGTGCTATACAAATGTTAGCTATTATGTTTGGTGAACAATAACAATAACATTGGAAATGCATTCCATGGATAGACAAGCAGCTGTGCTGTAATAGTTAACACTTAGATATAATTTTAAGGTTTGCAAAGTGATTTATTATTATAAATATTATCTCATTTTATCGTCACAACAACTCTGGGAAATAGATGTGTTATTATCCCCATTTTACAGATGAGGAAACTGAGGCAAAAGGAGGTTAACTAACTTACCCAGAAACATTCAACTAGTAAATTTCTGAGGGTGAATTTGAATTCAAGCACTTCTGACTCCCAGCCCAAAGCTTTCTGCACTGCATCAGAGTCAGCCTTGGAACCCAGAAAAATGGAATTGGACTCCTGCCTATCACACATATTGGCAGTGTGACCTTGGGCAAGTCATCAAGGCTCTTAATGACCAAGACAACTCTCTGAGACTTGAAGTTGTAAAGACGGTGACAACCTGAAATGTTTGATAAGGTTTCCCTAACCTGGAATTTTTGATAGAAATTAAATCCCAAGTCTAGCCTCTGTCTCTATCCCCCTAAAGGATGTCACCTAAGATAAATCTGAGCAAAAAAAAGAGGACTGCTCACGTGACTTTAGTGAGGAATAATCAATGGACGACCCAGGCGTTTTATGCTTATAATATCAGGACAAAGCATAGAAAGCACCCGGAACGTTGTGTAGATCTCATTATTCACTTAAAACTTCACATTGGTAAGTTTAATAGTTATGCAGGATAGGTGGGTAATAGATGGGAAGGTATACCTCAACTAATGATATCACAGGTCCATTTGACTATCAGAGAGACGTTTCGTATCACAGGTAGAAAGAAAATGCATATAATGTGGTCTTCCTTCTAAAGTGAAGCCTGAGAAACAAGTAGCTTCCCATCCCCCAAGCCCAACCCTACCACCACGCAAGCAATACAACACGAAATGTAATTTTGGCTTCAATATACATTGCTCTTGTCCCACAAATCCCAAGATACTTGTAAAGTGATTCCACATAATACCAGGAGAAAATACATTTTGGTATCAAATTGCCACCCTTTGTTTAAATTCATTATTCCTCCTGTCGGGCATTCAGGCAGCAGCTGGGTCCCTAGGTGCTCCCAGGTACTAAATATAAAGAGAATAGACACATTTTTGCATGATTGTTGCATTCAAGTATGCCATTTACATATGTCACAAAATATTAGCTTTTACAATCTTCGAGCTAGTGTTAAGACTCTCAAAAATGCTCTCAGCTTTTTAGTCCCTGAACAACTAGTTCAAATTCAGTCTGAGTTCCAAAGTAAGGCCCGGGAACTCAGCTAGCCCCACTTTCTGACACAGTAACTTGCCTGCATGTGCCTAAACGGACCTTGAGTCTGCTGCCAATGGATACGAGAATGAACATCAGATGCCCATTGATAATGGTAATGCTGATGCCAACACTTTAGGAAGATTACCCACCCAGTGAATATTTTTTTCAGCACTGCTGAAGAAACATAAGATGTAATGTCTCTTATTTGAATTAGCTTTATCGTTTTTTGTTTTTTGTTTTTTGCCTCAGAATTCAGTGAACCCAAGTACACTCACAGAACTATAAATGTGCCAGGGCTGAGGAAGCCACTATAAATAGAAGCCTAAAGTTCTCAGAGGAGATTGACTAAGCATTGAAGTGAAGGAAGTGTTTCATCCAACCCAATAGAACCAAGTATGTATTTATTGTTTACTATATACCAATCTGCCATGATGGCTTTGGAGGAACTTGGGTTTGATACCTGCCTCTGACATGTGCTGACTGTTTGAAAGTGGGCAAGTCTCTGGGGCCACTGGCTATTCTCTAAGAAGATAAGGTGCAAGGCAATTGAGGTCTCCAGGAGGAGAGGGAGCTTGCTGCCTGGGAGTTCCCTATGTCACTCAAATCACAGGTCTGAAAAAATGCAGGCTCTGTGCTAAGCAATAGAAATAAAAACATGAAGCAAACAAATGACCCAGGAACTGACCTCAAAGAACTTACCTTCTACTGCTAGGTTTAGTGCTGATGGAGTTGAAAATTCTAAATAGATCATAATATTCTAGTGAGGTAGATCTCAAATTGAAAAAAAAATTCTGACGTCATCAGAACCACAGACTCATTTTACAGGTGTAAATATGTACAAAACACAAAAGAAAACAAATTAAGAATCCAGATTGATCCATCATATGTGTTGGCCTATATGCTTAGGTATGAATAATTTTAGGCACTTCATAAGATAGAGGTGAAGTTCTGTATCACTACAGGCTTAGAGGACAGGGGTATGGGATAGCCTTTGCCATGACATCATGTTGGGGCAGAGAACGTTGACTTTGGGCAACTGGAACTGCCATCCTGGCATCCTGAGATGACCACACAATAGTAGCTGTTATACCAATTAGGCAATGCTATCAAGTATAGGCTCTGTTAATTGAGGATAATAATCCTATAATATATTCATATATGCAAACACATATGTTCATATACATGAAACATATATACATATACAAATATAACATGTGTACAAATATACAATATAACGTGTGTGTTTTTATACCCACGTATGTCAACTAGATGTCACACAGTATATAGAGTGCTGGGTCTGGAGTCAGGAAGACACCTCCCTCTTCCTGTGTTCAAATCTGGCCTCAGACATTTACTAACTGTGTGACACTAGGCAGGTCACCTAACCCCATTTGCTTCAGTTTCCTCACCTGTAAAATGAGCTGGAAAAGGAAATGGTAAACTAGTCCAGTGTCTTTACCCAGAAAACCCCAAATGGGGTCATGAAGAGTCACACATGACTGAGACAGATGAACAACAACAAATATATATATATATATATATATATATATATATATATATTTGTATATACACATATAATACACATGCATATACATATATTCATGTGTGTATGTGTATATATATGTATATATTTGAAGCTTTGTATTTGTGCATATATATATATAAAATCTTTGTGTGTATATGTATGTATGTTTGTGTGTGTATATAAGTGTATATATATACATACATACATATATTTGAAGATTAATAAAAACTGTGAAATATATGGCGTCCTGAACCACACTGACCTTTTCAAAATTCTTTATTTCAATTGGCCCATCATTTTAGTCTTTGCAACAGTTTAGTATACTTCTTAATAGGAAGAGGAGTTGAATGGTCAGCCATTTCCAAACGCTGCATAGAATACTGAAAAGGTCAGCCAAGAACAGCAGGAGCATGCAAAGAGGACACAATTGGAATTCAGATATCTCATTTTTGTGACATAACTTTTTTTTCAGGAATAGAAAATGTCACAACTTGAGTCAATTTTAAGAAGGGATTAGGGCATAATGTACATTCAATCCTTTTACTCTGTACCGTTATAGTGACTTAGAGTTCCTTTTCTTTGCCAGTTATCTGTTCTGTGAGAATCTAGAACAAAATAGAAAAAAATCAGGGTTGACTAATACTATGTACACTTTTATAGAATTTCAAAGAGTTAAAGGCAAACCGAAGCAATGGGAAATACTCTTATTGCTCGATGGAAAATTAGCTCTTAGAAGGAGAAGAGGCTGCTGTTAGTAGTACAGTTATCCCTTTCTCACTGTGGGGGTAACCACTTATGTGGTTACGTGGCAACACCTCTGAGATCTAGAAAAGGCACGTAAAATTTCTTGGCCCTCCCTTTGCAGCAGAGAAGGAGTCTGAATTATTATGGTATTAAAAGATAGAATATGTTGATATTATATAATATGATATATATGTTTTATGCATTTCTGAGTTTGTAAACTTTTTCTTTGTCATCTGCTGGCCTCCACATGTCATCTGGAACTTCCACAAAACTCCCCCCAAAATTCCCATTTAATTTCTTATGCCAACCTTCAATATGTCAACCACGATAGGGAAAATCACAATGTGGAACAGGTAGTGGTCATGAAGACAAAAGAAGAGGGGGAAAGGGCAGGAAAATGGAGGAGGAGGCTAAATTCTTTCCTTGGCTCACACCGGTAATATCTGGATCTAGATTTAAGCCATGCTGCAAAATCCAAAGGCATTACACCAGCCTGCCTGTCAATGTTACTCCCCTAGTTAAAAATCTTCAGTGACTCCAGATAAATTCTAGAATAAAATGTAAACCTTTCACCTTCTCTCTCCCCATAACAAGGCAGCCATATAATTTCACACCTTCTTTTATATTATGTCTCTTAATGCACTCTTGGTTTCAGGCAAATGAGCCCACTGCTCATTTCCCCTACACAGCATTTGATCTCGCAACTCCATGTTTTTCCACAAATGGATCCCTTTTTGTCTTCAGCCAAAGCATAAACCTGGTGCTTTCTTCTACACTAGGACTGTGTTAATCACCCCAGGAGCCCCTGCTTTCTCTCTACCCTGCTTTGGCATTACCCCTCTGTCTAACAAAAATGACTTCATTTTTTTTTTCCTGTTCTTGGTACATAGGCCCAATTCCTTGAATACAGTGCATGGTTACCAATTGTTTATTCAATTTAATTGCATCCCATCTCTCTTCCTCTCTCCTCTGTTGTGACCTCACTTGCACTCAGAATTTGTGTTATAATACCACCAATAATTTAAAGGGAAGTCAGAGAAAAGCTTCAAAGTGTCCTAGAACAACTGACTGATAAAGAAAAAGTACATTGTACCCAGACTGCTAACTCCTGGAACAGTGAGATTGAAGGAAGGAAATGATAAACCGTTCAACATTTGAAAGGCATACTCCCTACCGAGAATAAGAAATCATTTAGTGATTTCCTCAGAGGGAGAATAAGCAGGAACACTAGAAGAGAGTGAAAAAAGGATAATTCAGACTGAACATCATGAAAAGCTTCCTGACAGTGTGAATCCCTGGCTTAGGGAATCATATCCCAAGGGATGGGGCACAAGTCTCATTACTTGAACTGTTGAAATCAAGAGAGACAAAACACTGCTGAAAGGTATTTATTTGTTGATTCTGCATAGAGATTGCCCAAGTCCCAAGGGCAAGGCTCTATGAAGACAACACAATTCTGCTAGGACTTCCTTCAGTCATTCTGAATTTCTAGTTTCCAAGTAGTATTCACAAAGCAAACTAGATGTCTAGTTAAAAAGCAGCTACCTAGTATGTAAATCTTCTTTCTCTTCATTATGCATTGAATGATTAAGAGAGTTAACATTGTCGGAACGTGCTTAATGTTGCTCTCAAACCTAAAATGCATGTTATCATCTATCTATCTGTAGATATATGCATATAGGTGTGTACATATACATATAGGTATATACACATACATATATACACCTATGTATATGTATATAAATGCATGTGTACATACATGAATGCATATACAAATATGCATATACAAATTTACTTTATTTTATTTAAGTTGCTTTTTCTAAACAGGGAACTGTGATTTAGTGCAAAGAATGCTGGCCCAGGGGTCAGAGGCTATGACTTTTGAGAATATTTCTGTGATATTTTACTTTCATGTAATTACAGTTAGGATTAGGGTTAGATTTTCCTCAGTTTCTTTATCTGCAAATTGAGGAGATAGGACTCGATGGAATCTGAGCTCCCCTTTGGCCCTCGGTGAGTGACTTCCAGACTGTGTAAGTACATGTTTGCACCTGGAAGCCCTTTCCTCTTTGCTGTTCAGTTGTTTGTGACCCCATTTGGGGTTTCCTTGGCAAAGACACTGGAGTGGATTTCCATTTAGTTCACTAACTCATTTTACAGATGAGGAAACTGAGGCAAACAGGGTTAAATGCCCAGGGTCCCACAGCTAGGAAGTACCTGAGGCCAGATTTGAACTCAGGAAGTAGAGTCTCCCTGATTATCCACTGTGCCACCTAGCTGCCCCACCTTTCCCATTTAGGATAGCTCTAGTTACCAGGGAATTTTCCCTTCAGCACGGTTTATTTGCCTCATTCCAGACTCCATCTGCTGCTTCTAGATGTGCCCTCTGGGGCCCTATGATGGCTATCGGGACAGCTGGACTCAGCACATCCAGACTGCCTGTTTTTGGATCACCCCTTTCCTAGAAGTCCTTTCACCCATTCTAATTCCATGTCTACATAGACTGGCTCTGACACTCTGTGCAACCATTCACACTGGGGTAAGCGACATGGAAGAGAATATTGGCCTATAACTTTATCTGGGAAGTACAGTCTGCTGTGTTGGTGGTAGAGGATATTTCTATGGCACTTTAAAGTGTGCCAAGCACTTTACTCATCATGTCTCATTTCATCATCAGAGCAACCTGGTAGTGAAGTGCTATTCTTGTTCCCATTCTACAGATAAAAAAGGCTGAGGCAGAGAGAGAGTATGTGACTTGCCCTGGGTCACACAGCTAGTAAAAGGATTTGAGCTCACATCACCCTGCCTTGGGGCTTTGTGCCACCTGGCTGCCAAGGTTCCTTTCACAAGCGATGAATTTGACAATTGCAGAGCCTCACCTGGAATCCTGGTTCTGATACTCGCCGCCCAGGAGACCTTGGAGAAATCACTGAAATTCTTGAGGCTTCAGTTTCTGTATCAGTACAATAATGGGTCTAGCGGCAGTGAGGCAGGTAGAACACTGACCCTGATGTCAGGCAGAGCTGAATGCCGGCTGCAGGAACCTGAGCCATTCCTCGCAGCTCTCCCTGTCTCTGTCTCTTCAGCTGTAAAGCGAGGGGGCTGGGCTCAATGCTTTTCTAGATTGAAACCTCTAATCCTCTGAAAAGTAGACTTCTAAATGCACCCTCTACCTTCGAAAGAAACCTTCACCCAAACTCCTTCATCTTCTGCCTCTTCTCTGATAATGCTCCTCATTTATCCCGGACAGATTTTGTTTGTACACAGCAGGATGTTTGCATGTTGTCTCAGACTATGAGCTCCTTCAGAATGGCAAGGCTTCTTTTCTTCTTCTTTTTCTTTTTTGCCTTTCTTTGTATCACCAGAATTTAACCCAGTACTTTGCAAATAGTAGATGATTAACAAATGTTAATTGATTGACTGACTCCCAGCTCTAAAATGTTGACTCTATGAATTGAACTCTTGATCTTAGCTTTTTCCAGCAGGGCACTAAGTGAGTTTATTTGCTATAGACTGACATATGTGCAAGTCGATACAAACACATACATGTAACACACAACACTCTCCAAATGGGGATGGAGGGGCTCAAATGCACTTAGGGAACATGTTGAACTTTAATGAGTTTTCTTTTTCTACCTGTAAAAGCAGTGAATGGCCCCAGTGTCTGCTCTGGATGTTTCTTGACCAAAATGGCAGACAGAACCCGCTTGAGTCCCCACATGTTATTTATTGAGTGCCTCATAATGCATCTCTGAAGCTCTGCGCTGCAAACCTATTTGGGGCAATGCTAAAATGAGTGCCAAGCGCAGGCCAACAGGAGCTGCGATAACAACATCATTTGGCTAATGTGCTGTTTATGTATACAGAATGTTCTGCAAACGGTAAGGGGAAAATCACCAGTAGAAGAGTTTCGAAAAGCATCTTAGTTTTCTAAAGCCATACTTATCTAAAATTGTAACAAAGAACAGCAGGAGACATGTGACAATGGAGCCAGTACAGAATGAGCGAAGTTTCAGCCAAATGTCAAAATATAAGGAAGGAATTTCGAAGGCAAAAGGGAAAAAAAATTGTATTGGGAAATGGGAATACAGTAGTTTTATAGAGATTTGAAACTTTAAATTATTCAGAACCGGTACAATCAAAACTCAAACACGTGCCCATGAACCATCTGCTTGCCTCCAAAGAGGAGTCTTTGGAGAATTAATTTCAGCTACCAGAGTTGCACAATAGGCAAGCAGTCTCTAGTTTCCCCGAATCATTACTTGAAAACAGGAACTCAAACACAGAGAAGAGACAGAGGCAGGCTGGCTCAGTCTCCATAGCGAGTGATTCCCTGGAGGTCTCTTCAACCTTAGCAAAACATCAAGATAGGTAGGCAAGAGGACGCAGAGCCCGCAAAGTCAAACTCAGACGAAGAGATTCCGTTTTGTTTTTGTTTCTTCTCCCCTAAAGCATATCTGAAGAGCATTTATCATGATTCGGTGGAGATGGAAACTGTCTCATGCGTAGCCCTCTTTCCTACCCCAATGAAGAGCCTGAGCTAGTAAAGGTAGATTACACTATGAATATAATCTTACTTTCACTTACTTGGATTGGAATAAAGATGAATTGGGTAGAGTCTGACAGTCTCTGGATTATTTTGTGACCAGTGTATTTCTTCCAGTGATGAAGGGATGAGAACTGAGCCTTTATATGAATAACTGCTTGGTGCCAGTAATCACAGATGCCCAACTCCTGTTATTGGCTGAAATGCCTTCACTCCTTTCAATTACCTTGAGCCACTGATGATAAAAAAGCTCATCAGCCTGTGGGCTTACTTGGTAGTATGCCTTTCCAAATTTATCTAGGTTGATCTTCAGGTAATAGACATATTCATTCTTAAAAGGTATTTTGTTTTGTTTTGTTTTTGTTTGTTTGTTTGTTTTTTACCCAATTTGGGAGAATATAATTGATCTTAAGCTCTACTGGCCTAATTTTTGACCACCCTGAGTCATCACAGCACCAACAAGAAACAACGAAGGTGGACTTTATTAGAGGTAGCCAAAGAACTCAAATTTTCAAATACATCTCCCATCCTATTGATGTAATAATTTTTTCAAATAATTCAGGTTGCTACTCTGGCAGCTGATTAACACAGGGGAGAGAGCACTGGGAGCCCGTAGCCAGGACATCTTGAGTTCAAATCCTGCCTCAGACACTAGCTGCGTGGTCCTGGGCGAGTGATTTGACCTATGTCTGCCACAGTTTCCACAATTGTAAAATGGGGACAATATTAGCACCAACGTTCCTGGGCTGCAGTGAGGATCAAATGAGATAATATTTGTAAGATGCTCAGTAGAATATCTGGTGCTTAATAAATGCTTGTTCCCTTCTACCATCTATGCTGGGATCTCTTAAATAACTCTTGTTTATATTCTTTCCTTACTTCTCAACTTGGGGTTGATCTAATGTTGTGGGAGCATTTATCCATCATTCAGACACGCATGATCATGTAATGATATCAACACAAGACCAGCCAAAGAACACAGTAGAAAATGTCTGCATGTATTGTTCCCCTTTCTATTTTTCCCATGTCCATGGAAACCTTTAGTAAGACACTTAAAGGCCATATAGGATCTGCCATTAAAAGTTGTGGGGTTGGACAAGAATATCATGTTGCCACACAGCCGACTTAGTTCAAAGACGTATGCCTTAAACAATTTTCTATAGTGGTAGATGGAGTGTCAAGAATACGAACAAAATAACTCTGTTCACATTCACGTTTTTGCGCAGATACTAGAGGATAGTTGCCAAGTGAACTTAGCTCCTTTTCAACATATTAACATAGCCATAAAATGAAGACCTTGCCTATGTGCCTAAACCTAGGAGAGATTAGACCAAGAGTTGCACAGAAGCCAGGCTTAGGGCCTAGTAAGACATGTAATGTGAGCTGTCTTTCTTTAATATCCCTTTCTTATTTAAGAATTGACCTATAGGTTTACTAGAGACTGAATATATTTGAAGAAATTGGTTTTCTATTTTTTCGGTCTACTGAAAGTGTTAAGGGGGATATTGAGCAGCTAGAAGGCAGGAAATATTGATTCAATTAAGGTGATATCATAGCATCTCAGGAATCAGAAAAGACCTGAGACCATCTGCTCCAACTCGTAACCAAACAAGGCACCCCTCACTGCTGATCCAGAAAGGAACCATCTAGCTTTTGCTTCAAGTTCACCGGTAAGGTTGAACCTGCTGACCCTGACGCCACGCCATTTTGCTTCTGAAGAGCCAGCATGTTCCCTGAGGTCAGCCCTAAACTACTTCTCTATACCTTCTACTCATTATCCCTGTGCCTTCTGGGGCCTTATAGAATAAGTACTTTTTCTTCCACATGGTAGCTATTCAAATACTGGATGCTAACTACTAAGATATCGAATCACACGAAGACAGATGGCAGAGGCCATGAAGTCCAATCCATACTTGGATGAGAATCCCTTCTATCATGCCTTCCAGTGAGGAGAACTCTTTGTCTTCTGAGATAGCCAGAAAATCTTCTCTTATATCAACTGAACATCTTCAGTTTCTTCAATAAATCTTTACCTTTAATAATCTCAAGGACATTAACAATCTTGGTTTTCCTCTCTTAACAATTTCCTTTCTAAAACATGGCATCCGAAGTTGAACACCAGACTTCAGAAATAGTCACAGGGGTGGGAAAGGCAGACCATTCTACAAGGACGTCACAAAAATAATGGAATTTGTTTCCCCCCAAAGTGCCCAAAGGCCAAATAACTAGACGCAGGTAGGCACAGATGCCAATAAATGCTATTGAGCCAACTCCATACCCATGCCCCATATAGAATTTGACAAAATATGGAGCACTTATGATCCCCAAGTAACTAATAATTGTGCCATTGTGCCCCCAAAACATTCACGTAGAGGAAATACAACTAATTTTTTTTTCTTTTTTTCCTTTCTTTTTCTTTTCTTTTTTTTTTTTTAACAAAGAGAAGTTTGGTGGTTATGTGTGCTTAATGTGAGGGTGTTGGGAGACAAGCTAATTATTAGTTCTAAATCTTTCCGATTCACTTAGCAAAAATCTCTTGAATAATAAATAGATGTTCAGGAAGTCACTGTACTCATCGATTCTAGCAAAAAGCACAACTACATTGAAATTCTTTGCAATATGAAAAATAATCACCAGATTTTTTGTTGTTGTCATTATTATTACTGTTCTTATTAATGATAATTCACTTTTCTATACAGATTTAAGATTTACCAAGTGATTTGACACATCATCTCATGAAGATAAGAGGCAGTGAGGAACAGTAGATAGATAGAGAGCTAGCCTTGGAGTCAGGAAGACCTTGGTTCACATCCCATCTCTTCCTGATGCTGACTTTGTGACCCTGGGCCAGTCACATAGGCTCTCATTGCCCCAGGGGACTGTCTAAGACTAAATTTTGCTAACATTTGTGACTATGCTTCAGTAGAAGATATTTACTCATGGAGAATCCCCTCAAAATGACATTACAGATCCAATCTCAATCTTCTAAGAATGACACTGACATTATTGTTGTTATTATTATTAGAGGAAAATGTTGCTTTTTGAATAGAGCACTGAACTTAGATTCAGGAAGACATGAGTTTGAATTAGGGCTAATATAAATTAGTTGTATAAACCAGGAGGAGTTCTTTAACTTAACTAAACTTAAGCTTCAATTTCTGCATATGTAAGAAATGACTCCATGGGACCTGCCCCCCTCTCCCACACCCCACCCCAAAGTGTTTCAAGGATTAAATAAGATGGTGATTGTGATGATACTTGATAATGATGGTAATGCTAATCATTCACAATTAGATTGGACTTTAAAGTTTACATAAAAATTACATAAAAATATCATTACAATGTTAGTGTCATTCTTAGAAGATTGAGGTTGGATCTGTAATGTCATTTTGAGGGGATTCTCCATGAGTAAATATCTTCTACTAAAGCATAGTCACAAATGTTAGCAAAATTTAGTCTTAGGCAGTCCCCTGGAGCACATTTTAGATGATGTCTCACATTATCCTTTCAGTTGCCATGTTAGGGAGCATTATATTAGCCCCATTCACAGATAAGGAAACTTAAAAACGCAGAGAATTATACAAGGTCATACCTGTTCTTGTATAAAATATGTTGCCTCATGCCTGAGGCATGAAGGAACATGGCTTCTAAACTTCTTCCTTAGTGTTCTGTCTACTATATGACACTACTTCAAACTTTTGAGGTCATATACCTTTCTCTAAAATTCCTTAAATAATTTATTGGAACAAAATATACACAGTATGTCATACCAGAAAACAAAACAACAACAACAAAAAAACAAACAAATGCAAGACTCTGATCGTAATATCCTTGTTCCGTTCCTGCCAGACCTTCTTCTGTGACTCTTGTCCATGCTCTCTCATCACTATGTTCTCCCCAGATATATGACTCCCCCAGTCTTCCTGTGACTTATTTGGGAATTTTGAAGGTGATACGACTTTTTAAATTTGGTATCTGTGCTGTAGAATTTAAAAATCGATCTAATAACACTGTATTCAGACATTGGCATGATCTTCAAAAGCACTTACTAAGATGGCACTCTCAATGCACCAACATATTGGTGTTCTTATTTATAGAAATATTCTTTCCACTAAAAATAACTGCAGTGAATTCCTGCCTGGCTGTAGTGTGTGATGCTTTTCAATGTCTTTTGAAAAATTTACCACTGCTAGAGCACCCATTTTACTAGAGTTATTTGTAAGGTCCTGGCACCATGAGGATACCAATGGAGCACATGATTTCTCCATCAAATATTTCTCATTTTGAACCCATGATCAGCCCTTGAAGACCTTAGCTTCCCATTTTAAAGTTTATTATTTGTGGTGGTGTTACCTACTATCCATCTATGAAACTGATAAGAGGATAGATGAACAAATACATTTGAAAATGCGGAGAGAAGTTCTTGTTGAAGCAGTTTGATAGCAATTTAACAACAATAGGAGGGAAACCAAGGTTCATCACAAGAATGACAGTATAAAGCAGATGTTATCTAATAAAGAACTGCCAGTAACTTGCACCAGGGCTTAGTTTCAAATCAGGTTAACATTTGAGGAAGTCACTCAACCGTTCTCAAATTTAAATTTCTTGTCCTTCAAATGGGGATAATAATAGAACCTATCTCATAGAGTTGTGAGTATCAAATAAGAGAACCTACGTAAAACAGATGACAAAACGCCTTTAAGTGCATGCTCTCATGGCCATCACCGCCACCATCACCATCTCTGCCATCATCTCATTGCCACCATCTTCACTGTGGTTATTATTGCGTCAGCGAAAGATTAACAATGAATTTCTCGGACTCTCTTCCAGACGTTGCTCTTTCTTCCAACTCTAAAAGGTTTGCAAAGCATTTAAAATATTATTTCAGTTTATCCTCACAACTCTGAGATAGGTATCGCCATCATCCCCGCTTAACACATGAACAAACTGAGACTTCCCAAGTGTCACACACCAAGTAGTATCAGAGGTGGGACTTGAAGATCCCCTTGACCCAAGGCCCGGCACTCTATCCCCTAACCTCCCTAGCTGCATCACAATCATATAGGTAAAGCAACTTTCACATTTAAAGCCCCTGTCTCCATGGTAGCTATTTTTATTTAATTTACCACACTTACTTTGGACATTAGAAAACTGGGGCATAAGGAACTTAAGTGACTTATTCGAGATTGTGTAATTGTCAAAGTTGGAACTCAAAGACAACTCTGAGACGAGAATTATGACAACAATGTGACAGAGGCAAGATTTGACCTCTGGTTTTCCTAACTCCACTAAACCACACCTTCCTTTCACCTGAACTCTTTATACCAACACACATGCACATGGAAAGGTACACACGTATACATACGTGTACACACACATGCATGTGCATGTATGTGTCTCCAGACTTCAGGCAAAAGTCTTTTTCTTTTTTTTTCCCTGTTGGATATTACAATGCTTCTATTTGCTCTTCTCTGATCCTTCATTTCTTAAACACGTTCTTCTTCCTTTCCTTCGTTCTTGCTCTTCCCTGTGGCATTAGAATCTTCTGTTTTCTCACTTGCTTCCTTGGAATCTCACCTGATGTTTGGCCTGATCCTTCGTCTACAGGGATTTAATTTATTGAATTTTGCTTATTCGCTGATTTCTAATTCACAGCTTTGCTTGAACATTGCATACCTAAATGTACCTCTATGCTGTCCAACTCATATTGCCCCCATCTCACTGAATCTCTCACTGGATTTGTGGGATAGTCTTTGATCTTACCTGTTCTTGGGTCAACACTCTACCCTATCTTCCCAGTGAGTTACTAGATCTCCCATTCCTAGCTATCCTTCCTAAGCTCTTGGTACTGACTAGTACAAACAAAATTCTATTGCTGGTGGTATCACATATCACTGGGGAACCAAACAGTAAATTTAACAAGATCCTGGACCAGGTGCATTCAATAAAATATTATTATTTTTTCTCTAAACAGCATCTGTCTTATAGTAGATGTCAAAGACCAGTTGGAATTTCTTTGGGTAACCAAATGAGTGAGGGAATTATCAAGGTCCATTGAAACTGGAAAGGACAATTTGTGGTTCCATAGATAGAATCATTCTCTTAAATAATTCTGATCACAATAGGTAAATATCATTTTAGATGACAAGTAGGAATAGAGTTAAGGATTAGTCAATCCCATAACATGTCAACATAGATATTCAGTGTTCTTGAAGGCTGAGTCAAGCTATTCAAGGCTTGAAGATGATCATTGTTCTTTTAAGCACAGTAAAAAAAAAAAATTAAGAATAAAAAAAAATAAACATTACAAATTCTTCCAGTGGAAGAGTAAGACGATGAACACTTTCCTTCTTTGTGAAAGAGCTATGGGGATAGTGTATTGAGTATACTGTTAGATGTTATTGTGTGTCAATTGCTTTTGTTGACTTGCTTTGTTTTTTTTTTCCCTTTTGTTTAAAAATCTTCAGTATCAGGAATGACTAGTTGGGTAAGAGATTTACCAGTCCAGGGAGGGGAGGGGTTTATTCAGAAAAGAATATGTTGAAAGAACAAACATCTTCACAAAAGGAATATCAAAATTCAGGTCCTGTGATGGTATTACAATTATTATAATAACTCTAAACTTTGGGAAAATATTACCAGGAAGAGTAATACATAGAAATCAATGCATTATTTTTATTCTGATACAGCATTACTACGATGGGGGATGCAAAGCTAATTCGATGTTCAGTGTCACTCCTAGTAGCTTTCATAATCCAGGGTACCTCAACCAAGTTGTTCAGATGCACAGACCATTTGTCGAAATTTTGACAATGCCTGTGGTTGTAAAGTCTACCAAGGGGACTAGGGAATCCAACAAATCATGTGACTTCATAATACTGGAAGGAAGTGTGTGTGTGTGTGTGTATACATATGTATATAAAATGTATGTAGGTATATACGTATATGTATATGTATATGTATATGTATATGTATATGTATATGTATATGTATATGTATATGTATATGTATATGTATATGTATGTATATACATCAAGATACCTGGACAGATGGAACAGAGATTCCTTACAACATGGCAATTGCCTTCTACCTGTTTCCCATAAAAGATTAGTTATTCTGATTTTGGCAGTCAAGATGAGGGAGTGGAGACAGCAGATTTTGTACCATCTTGAGGATCAATGATATGAGTCTTCCAAAAAATTTCTTCCTTCCTTCCTTCCTTCCTTTTAGCTAAAATTAAAAAAAAAAGAAACTTCCAATTTTCTGACTCTCCTTTTTTTTAATACAGTAATATTAGCATGTAACATTTCCCTTCATTAGAGTCATTAGATAAATGCCAACTTAGAGTTAGAAGAAATGCATCTTCAGCGGAATGAAGCCAAGTTGTCCTAGTTAGTTATGTTAAAGAGAATCAGAAATTAATCAGTCTACTATTAGGGCACAGATGTTTTTTGAAATGTTCCTTTGATTTTCAAGAGTTTAAGTAAGTTTTAAAGTTATTATTAGGCATTATGGTAAGCGGCCCACTGGAGAGAAAGACACAGGCCTTCCAGCAAGCTGGCAGTCCTAGGAGAATGCAGAAGACTTCCTCCTGCCTTCTGTTTGTACTGTGGGACTAGTCATTTTCAAACTCCATTCTGCATTTTGTCAAATGCGAATAGGAAGACAAGGTCCTGGAAGGGCAGGAGGGTCTGTTCTGCCTGTTGAGTGGGCACGAGCTACTTCCTGCCTTGACTTCCAGAGAGCAGACCCTCGCAGGAGACAATCCCAGCATCCCCAGTCATTCACACAATAGCACAATTCATTAGCTGCATATAATGACATTGTAATAGACTTCAAACCAACAATAAATACCTTTTTTATAAGCCCTATTTTACTTAATAGCTCTTTTAGCTCAAAGGCGAAGGTTTGTGTCATCCTTAACTGAAGCACACTTACGGTGTCTCGTGCTGAGTGGATAAGAGCATGTGAGGGCCCTGCTGCAAGAGTAGATGGTTATTTACTGAGACTTGGGGAGGAGAGCAGTGTGTGTCAATGTCAGGGCACATCGTACAGTTGGACGGTTCTGGGCCTCAAGAGTGTGGCAAGCTGTTAGTTCTCTGATATTCCCTTAAACAGTAGGAGCCCTGGAAGGAAAACAGATGCCTCAGTTTGAATTCGTCTTCTTTCCCACATTCCCTTCAAGTTGCCTTTGGTAACCCACAGTTCAAAGCTTGTCTCCTCCATTTCAGGGCCCAGGCATGAGGTGGCAAGCAGCAAGGGGCAGCGGATGGGCCTCAGCACATGAGAGTTCCAGGCTTTGCTCCGCTCATCTCTGGGACTTCAGGGAAATCACTTTACTTCTCTGAGCTTAATTTCTCCAGTTTAAAAATTAAACTAAACTAAACCAAAAGATTAGTGATTCAGATTTATAGGGCTTCCTCTCAATAGACCTGAAAATGAGAGTGAAAGAATTATTATCCTCATTATAAAGAGGAGGAAAATCAGGCTCAGGGAAGTTATTACTTGTTTGTTTGTCCTTTGGAAGAAGAGGACCAATGACATCATGATGCTGGGGTCTGATTATGGCTAATCAGACCAGTTCCAGTATGGAAGGCTCTACCACAGGTCAGGCACAAATAGTCCATTTGCACATTTAGGATGGAATTGTCTTTAGATTTGCTGATTTTACATTTCCTTTGTGCTTCTGCCATTCTGCTTTGCTCGTGGAGCACAGCTCCCTCTTTGATGTGGGCACGCCCTGCTGAACGGTCCTAGGACAGCTTCTCCCATGTCTCACAATTGATGGTAAAGTTCTTCAGAGAGAGAGAGACCTTGAGAGTGTTCTTGTATGGCTTCTTCTGACCTCCCTGTGAGCATTTGCCTTATGCACTTTCTCCATAAAAGTCTTTTGGGTAAATGAACATTTGACATTGAGTCTATGTTGCCAGTTCATTGGAATTGCACTTTCTGCCCAAAGAATGCTTGACAGCTCAGCTCAAGAGAGGACTCAGTGTTCTGTCTTGCCAAGTAATCTGCAGAATCTTCTTAAGAAGATTCAAACGGAAGCGGTTCAATTTTCTACCAAACTGAAGGTCCACAGAGCCACTGTGTTGACTTCCTTGTTGTACGCGTATGAAACCTGGACAGTCCACAAGTGCCGTACCAGGAAATGAAATCGCTTCCATTTGAATTATCTTAGGATGATTCTGAAGATTACTGGCCCCGAGTCAAACAGTAAATGTCAAGGCCTTAGCCTCAAATACAGGACTTCTCACTTAGAGAAGTCACTGGGAAGTTATGTGGTTAAACTAGATTCAGTGCAATTCAATTCAACTCAATTCATTATGATTAAGTTAATTTCAGCAAGCATTTATTAAGTGTTTTTATATCCCAGCACACTGTTCTGGATACTTTAACTTCTACTGGAAAGAGATGATGGAAAAATAAGTAAATAACATATAATGTACATTTGATTTAGTGTGTAAATGTGTGTAAGTGTGTGCCATATGCCTTTGTGTCTTTGGATGAGCACCGTTTCCCACGATGCCCCTGCTTTTCAGGATATACCCCTGCCTTCCTCCTCATCTCTCCAAAACATCCTTCCAAGCGTGTCTGGTCTCACTTCATAAAGGACTTAGTCATCCCAGTCATCAGTGTTCTTCTCTTTCCCCAAGAAAATTATTTAAAAAAATTATTTAGTAGTTTATTTGCCGCAATTACACATAAAAATAACATCATTTTTAAAATTTTGAATTCCAATTTCTATTCATTTCTCCTTCCCCAGGACCCTCAATGAGAAGGCAAGTAATTCAATATGTTATACAAGTGTAGTCATGAAAAAACCATATGTCATGTTGTGAAAGAAAACAGAGACAAAAAAAAAACCTCAAGAAAAATAAAGAAAATTTTAAAAAAATAGTATGCTTCAATCTGTATTCACATACCATCAGTTCTTTGTCTGGGGATGTATAGCATTTTTCATCATAAGTCCTTAAAGGTGGTTTTGAATCATTGTTTTGCTGAGAACAACATTCACAGCTGATCATCTTACAATATTGTGGTTAGTTTGTATACACTTCATTTTACTTTGCATCAATTCATGTAAGTCTTTCCAGGTTTTTCTAGAGCATTGTGATCTTCATTTCTTACAGTATAATAGCATTCCATCACAATCACAGACCACAACTTGTTCAGCCAATCCCCAATTGATGGGCATCCTCTCAATTTCCAATTATTTGCCACCAGAAAAGAGTTGCTATAAATATTTTTGTACATATATGTTCCTTTCCTTTAAAAAAAATAAAACAATCTCTTTTGTGATACAGAGCCAGGAGTGGTATTGTTAGGTCAAAGGGCATGCATGGTTTATAGTCCTTTGGGCATAGTTGCAAATTACTCTACAGAATGGATAAATCAGTTCACAACTCCATGCATTAATGTCTCATTTTTTTTCCCACATCCCCTCCAACTTTGGTCATTTTCCTTTTCTGTCCTATTACCCAATCCAATAGGTATAAGGCAGTACCTCAGAACTGTTTTAATTTGCTTTTGTCAAATCCATGGTGAGTTAGAGCATTTTTTTCATACAGCTATAGATAGCTTTGATTACGTCATCTGAATACTATTCATATCTTTTGATCATTTATCAATTGATGAATGGCTCTTATTTTTTTATAAATTTGACTCAGTTCTGTATATATTTGAGAAATGAGGGCTCTATCAGAGAAACTTGCTTCAATTTTTTTTAATAATTACTATTGCTAACTATATTTCCCTCCCTCCTATTTATCACCCTTTTTTATTCTATTCTCTTTTCCCCCTGTCTCTCCTCAAAAGTGTTTTACTTCTGCTTACCTCTCCCCCAAGATGACTTCCTTTCTATCATGCCCCTTTTCTCTTGTCCCCTTCCCCTCCTACTTTCCTGTAGGATAATATAGATTTCTATACCCAATTGAGTGTGTATGTTATTCCCTCTTTTAGTCAATTCTGATGAAACTATGGTTCACTCACTCTCCCTCACCTCCACCCATTCCACTCTACTGTAAAAGTTTTTTCTTGCCTCATTTATGTGAGATAATTTACCCCATTCTACTTTTCCCTTTCTCTTCCTAACAGTATATTCCTCTTCTCACATCTTAATTTTATTTTTTTTAGGTATTATCCCTTCATATTTAACTCACACCCGTGCCCTCTCTCCATCTAGTCCATCTAACTTCCCTAATAATGATACACATCTTAAGAGTGGCAAATATCATCTTCCTATGTGGGAATGTAAACAGTTTAACCTTATTAAGTTCATTAAGATTTCCCTTCTTTGATTACCTTTTTGTGTTTCTCTTGAGTCTTCTATTTGAAAGTCAAATTTTCTATTCAGCTCTTTTCTTTTCATCAAGAATGCTTGAAAGTCCTCAATTTCATTAAATGTCCAATTTTTACCCTGAAGGATTATACTCAGTTTTTCTGGGTAGGTTATTCTTGGTTGTAATCCTTAATGCCTTTGCCCTATCAAATATTACATTCCAAGCCCTCTGACTCTTTAAAGCAGAAGCTGCTAAATCTTGTGTTATCCTGACTGTGGCTCCTCCATATTTGTTTTTTTTTTTGTTTTTTTTTTTTTACTATTCATCAAATGTTTATTGAACAATGAAAGAAAAAGAGGGAGGGAGTGCCTAGTTGTGAAGAAATAAGCTTTAGCCTCTTTTCAGACAAATCCAAGCCAGAGACGCTGTCCAGTTCTAGATCTTAAAAAGCAGAAACTTAGTAACATCCATCTCCTAACTAAAATCCCATCTTCTTTTTTTTTCACCTGATTAATATTTATTGAAGGAATATTTCAAACAGTATTTATCAATATTTCTCATTAGGGACAGAAATAAAACAAAAGGAGAAATACTTAAAGAGACAAGAATTATTGTGGCTGGGGGAGTATAATACATACATCATTACAATTCTAATCTGCCTTAATTATGGGTACTGTCTGGATCTGATCATTCTTTTCTTTCATTATTTCAACTATCCTTTTCCCCCCTTTTCCCTATTCTCATACTTAATTTATTTCTTTTCTTTTAATACATAGCCAATTCTACTTTTATTAATTAATTTATTTTTAGTTTTCAACATTCACTTCTGCAAGATTTTGAGTTCCAAATTTTATCCCCATGTTGTCTCTCCCCCACTCCAACATGGCATGCATTATGAATACCCCTTCCCCTAATCTGACCTCCCTTCTATCTCTCCTCCCCCTTCTCTTATTCCCCTTCCCCTTCAATTTTCCTGTAGGGCAGGATAGATTTCTATATCCCATTGCCTGTATATCTTATTTCCCAGTTTCATGTGAGAACATTTTTTTTTAACATTTGTTTTTAAAACTTTGGGTTCCAAATTTTCTCCCTTCCTCCCTCTCCACCCGCCGTCATTGAGAAGGTAAGCAACTCAATACAGGTTATACATGTGTAGTCATGTAAAATACTTCTATAGTAGTCATGTTGTGAAAAACTAATTATATTTCCTTTAATCCTATCCTGCCTCCCCCCATTTATTCTATTCTTTCTTTTGATCCTGTCCCTCCTTAGAAGTGTTTGCTTTGGATTATCACCTCCCCCAATCTGCCCTCTCCTCTAATATCCCCCTACTCTCTTGTTCTCTTCCCTCCCTATTTTCCTGTAGGGTAAGACAGATTTCCATACCCAATTGAGTGTGGGTGTTATTCCCTCCTTAAGTCAAATTCAATGAGAATAAGATTCACTCATTCCCTCTCACCTTCTCTCATTTCCCCTCCACTATAAAAGCCTTTTCTTCTCTGTTTTATGTGAGATAATTGATCCCATTCTACCTTTTCCTTTCTCCTTCTCCCAGTATAATTCTCTCTCACCCCTTAATTTTATTCTCCAGATATCACCCTTCATCTTCAAATCAACCCATGCCCTCTATCTATCTATCTATCTTCTTTATCTATCTATCTATCTATCTATATCTATCTATCTATCTATCTACCTATCTATCTATCTATCTATCTATCTATCTATCTATCTATCTATCTATCTATACACATATATATATTTTTCCCCTCCAGTTACCCTAATACTAACAAAGGTCTCATGAGTTACAATATCATCTTTCCATGCAGGAATATAAATAGTTCAACCTTAATAAGTCCCTCATGATTTCTCTTTCCTGTTTACCTCTTCATGTTTCTCTTGAGTCTTGTATTTGAAAGTCAAATTTTCTATTCAGCTCTGGTCTTTTCATCAAGAATGTTTGAAAGTCCTCTATTGCACTGAATGTCTATTTTTCCCCTCAGGGATTATACTCAGTTTTTCTGGGTAGTTGATTTTTGGTTGTAATCTTATCACCTTTGACCTCCAGAATATTATATTCCAAGGCCTGCGGTCCCTTAATGTAGAAGCTGCTAAATCTTGATTTATCCTGATTGTGTTTACACAACACTTAAATTGTTTCTTTCTGGCTGCTTGCAATATTTTCTTCTTGACCTGGGAACTCTGGGATTCGGCTACAACATTCCTAGGGGTTTCATTTTTGGGATCTCTTTCAGGAGGAGATTGGTGGATTCTTTCAATTTCTATTTTGACCTCTGGTTCTAAAATATCAAGGCAGCTTTCCTTGAAAATTTCTTGAAAGATAATGTCTAGGCTCTTTTTCTGATGATGGCTTTCAGATATTCCAATAATTTTTAAATTATCTCTCCTGGATCTATTTTCCAGGTCAGTTGTTTTTCCAATGAGATATTTCACATTGTTTTCTATTTTTTTCATTCTTTTGGATTTGTTTTACAGTGTCTTGATTTCTCATAAAGTCACTAGCTTCCAATTACTCCATTCTAATATTTAAGGAAGTATTTTCTTCAGTAAGCTTTTTGACTTCCTTTTCCATTTGACCAATTTTGCTTTTTAAAACATTCTTCTCCTCATTGACTTTTTGGACCTCTTTTGTCATTTGGGTTAGGGTATTTTCTTCAGCATTTTTTGGGTCTCCTTTAGGAAGCTGTTGACTTGTTTTTCATGATTTTATTACATCACTCTCACTTCTTTTCTCAGTTTTTCCTCTACTTCCATTACTTACTTCTCAAAATCTTTTTTGAACTCTTCCATGGCCTTGGACCAATTCATATTTTTCTTGGAGATTTTGGATATAGAAGCTTTGATTTTTTTTTGTCTTCTTCTGGTTGTATGTTTTGATCTTCTTTGTCAACAAAAAAGATTCTGTGGTCTGACATTTTTGTGAGGTTTGCTCACAATCCCAGTCAATTACTTGAGTGATAAGCTCTTTTTTAAGGTGGGGGTCTGCTTCCAGTGTGAAGAATGTACTGTCCCAAGCTTCTGGGGCTTTGTATAACTGTTTTCAGAGACATCTCTAGAGACATGTAAATTTTCAATTCTTCCAAGTGTGATATGATAAGGGACGAGGTTTTTACTCCTCTCCTGGCCTGTGCTCTGGTCTATAAGTGACCACAATCTCTGTTTTCTGCCTTGGAACTGTGAGGAAGATATCCTCTCCACCACCATTACAAAATCCACCATGCCAGTACTCCTCCTTGTCCCAGGATCACCACCTAGAACTATGACCCAGATCCAAGCCCAGGAAAAGCAAGAGAATCTTTCACCAGCAAAGAGATCCCTGTAATCCCTCTCTGATCATCCACTCCATAACCCCTCAATCTGTGGTCCAAGAGCTCCAGAAGCAGCCACCACCCAAGGGCTGCATGTGGGGACTAGGGCTGGGACTGAGCTTCTCTCTAACCCCAGTCACAGAATTTTCCTACTGGCTTTCTAAGTTGTCTTTGGTGTTTGTGGGTTGAGAAGTCTGGAAACTGCTATAGCTGCCCGTGATTCAGTTCTCTGAGGGTTGCTCCTGGTTAGTCGAGGCCTGCTTTGCCTGCACACCCATGCCAAACTGCATTCTTCTCCCAGCCCGGTGCAATATACCTTTCCAATCAACCATCCAGGTTGTCTTGGGCTGGAAATTTGTTTCACTCTGTCTTTGTTGTGGGTTCTGCTGCTTTAGAATTTGTTTAGAGTCATTTTTTACTGGTTTTGGAGGGTTTTGGGGGAGAGCTCAAGCAAGTCACTGCTTTTAATCTGCCATGGTGGATCTGTCTCCCAACTCCTCCATACTTGAACTGTTCCTTTTTGGATTCTTGTAATATTCTTTCCTTGACCCCAGAGCCCTGGAATTTGGCTATAATATTCCTGGAGTTTTCATTTTGGGATCTCTTTTAGGAGGTGATCAGTGAATTTTTTCAATTTTTGTTTTATCCTTTGGTTCTAAAATATCAGGGCAATGTCCCTTGATGATTTCTTCAAAGATGATGCCTAGACGCTTTTTTTCAATCATGACTTTCAGGTAGTTCAATAATTTTAAAATTATCTCTCTTGAATCTATTTTCCAGGTCTTCATAATTTCTATTATTTTCATTCTTTTGGTTTTGTTTGATTGTTTCTTGGTTTTTCATAAAATCAGTAGCTTTCATTTATTCAATTCTATTTTTTAAGAAATTATTTCCTTTGGGTCAGCTAGGTGGCACAATGGATAGAGCACAGGCCCTGGACTCAGGAGGTCCTGAGTTCACATCTGACCTCAGACACATAACTCTCACTAGCTGTGTGACCCTGGGCAAGTCACTTAATCTCAATTGCTTCACAAAGAACAACAAAGAAATCATTTCCTTTTCCATTTGGCCAATTCTATATTTTAAGGAGTTTGTTTTTGTTTTTGTTTTGTTTTGTTTTGTTTTTCAGTGAATTTTTGTGCTTCTTTTTCCATCTGGCCAATTCTGATTTTTAAGGCATTCTTCTCCTCATTGGCCTCTTGTACCTCTTTTGCCATTTGGCCAATTGTATTTTTTAAAGTTTTTTTTTTTTCAGTGTATTTTTTTGTATCTCCTTTACTAAGCTGTTGAATTTTTCTTCATGATTTTCTTGCATCATTCTTATTTCTCTTCCCAATGTTTCATCTACTTCTCTTACTTGATTTTCAAAATCTTTTTGAGTTCTCCCATGGTCTGAGATCAGTTCATATTCTTCTTGGAGGTTTTGGATATTGGAGCTTTGACTTTGTTATCTTCTTCTGAGTGTGTGTTTTGATCTTCCTTGTCACCATAGTAACTTTCTGTGGTCAGAATTTTTTTTTCTGTTGTTTGCTCATTTTTTTCAGTCTATTTCTTGACTTTTAACTCTTTCTTAAAGTAGAGCTCTGCTTCCAAAATGGAGTTTTCAGTAAGGGTTTTTTCAGACATATTTCTAGGTACCTGCTAGTTTTCAGTTCTTCCAAGGTGGTAGGATCTAAGGAGAGGAGACTTTACTGTTTTTCTGGTTTGTGCTCTGGTCTGTGAGTGACCACAAGCACTCTTTTCTGCCCTTGAGCTGTGATGAGGCTCCCCACTCCACTGTGGCTGAAAGTTCTGGTGTGTTTGTGCTCCTCTTCATCCTGAGACTAATTTCCAGGACTGCAAATCAGATCAGAGTATGGATAAGGCAAGTCCTGCCATGAGTACCAGCAAACAGACACTTGTAATCTCCTTCTGACCAATTGCTCTACCCTCCTACCTTCTGTGGGTAGGGATCTCTGGAAGCAGCAGAAGCTGATGCTGGTGATGCTGCTGCCACTGCTGGTGATGCTGATGCTGATGATGATGATGATGATGATGATGATGCTAATGATGATGACGATGATGATTCAATGACTTCTAGGGCCTTGCTCCTGGTTGTCTAGGGCCAGATCTGTGACTGATCCACTCTCACCTAGTTACAAGCCTGCCAACAGTTTAAATTGTCTTTGGCTGGGAAATAATTCACTCTATCCTTTTGCTGGTTCTGTTGCTTCAGGAATTGTTTTGTGGCATTATTCAAAGGTGTTTGCAGGGATTTTGGGGAGAGCTCAGGTGAGACACTGCCTTTTTCTGTCATTTTGGCTCTTCCTTTAGAAGGATTATTTTGAATTTGTATTTTATATATTTTGCCTTTACTTCTCTGTATATAATCAGCACCCTAGTAGGATATAAACCACATGAGGAGGCTTCATTTTTGTCTATGTGTATTTAGCTTCTATGGTAGACACTGAATGTTTATTGATCAGTGTTCAGAGACTTTATTCTTCTGAAACATAAGCATGTATCTTCACTTCTTTATGAATTCGGTCACCATTGTGAAGTCTACTTTAGATATGACTAATCCATTTTAACACTTACTTACAGAGGGTGACTTAGGGCATGACTATGAAATGTTTTCACCCTTTCCCTATGAGGAGTGACCAGATCACACAAGATGTTTTAGCTTTAAATATTAAGACCCACAGAATAGAAATTTGCCTCATGGAATGTTTAGGTGCAAATTTTCAGGGGTCCTGGAAAGATTAGCCATGAGAGATAATTGAAAAGTATTTGGCAAAGCATTCTCTTCTCTTTCATGAGAATTCATTTAATGTGACATGATTTATTCACACCTTAATATTCTAAGATCTCTTTATAGAATTCCACAGCATTAGACATGGAAGGGAAGCATCTAGCCCAAGTCTAACTTAGGTCTGAACATGTCAGTCCCAAGGGATTCCCACTGCCTCTGAGACAATGTGCAAACACTTTCTGGCAGGTAAAGCCCTGTGCTCACCCACCTCACTGAGCCTCTTGTCTCTCCCCAGGATGATTACAGATGATCATACCTTTACATTATAGCCTAAAAATCTTGTTAGCGTAATGCTATTCCCAGTCCTGAAGTATTGTTTTTCTATAATTCTCTTCTCTGTTCCCCTTCAAGACACAATCAAAATCTTTCCTCCTGGAACAATCTTTCCTAAATTCCCCCAGATTTTAATGACACGTCTCACAATCACTGTATGTGTGTGTACATGTATGTGTACATGTATATGCATGTGTGTGATTGATATGTGTATATATTGTGCTTTGGACCGCACTTAAGATTAGCAGGTACTCCCCATCAGGAAGTTCCCTACATGAGTGCAGATCACTGAACACTTTCTAGGTTATAATCTTTGGGAAATACTTGTGATACTACGAGAATGAGTGACACACGCAGTATAGGTCACATGTCAGAGGCATAACTAGAAACCAGAGGGGGTACTCTATTGGGTATGTGTATATACGTGTATACATTTGCAAATATATATATATATATATGTGTGTGTGTGTGTGTGTGTGTGTATGTATACACATGTGTTATAGACATACATCTAATACAGTTCTAAACATCAAAAGCAATCATATATACACTATTTACTTATATAATTTAGTGTACATGTGGAGCTTTTAATTATATATGTACACAAATTATATGGATGCATGTGTATACATTCATAAAGCTCCCTATATACAGATAAATATACAAGTACACATGGATAAGCAATCCAAAGTGTATAAAAATAAATTAATAACTATAGCTAAAAAGTTTGTAAAGCACTTAAAAACAGTTATGCCATTTTATCTGTATAACAATCCTGAGAGGCAGATGCTAGTATTCCCACTTTACAGAAGAGGAAACTGAGTCACTGAGCACTTAAGTGACTTGAACAGAAAGACTCAGCTAGTAAGTGTCTGAGTTCATTAATTTTTTGGGGGTGGGAGGAGAATGTTAATAAATGGGAGCACTAAAGAAAGTCTTGTGGAAGAAGTGAAACCAGAGACATGCTTCAAGAAAAGTCTAGGAAAGATGAGGAAGAAGGCATGAAGGATGTCCTACAATGCTGTGGCACAGAAGTGGTAGTTAGAATGTCATACATGAGGAGCATCAAGCCAGCTTATGTTCTAATAACAGAGTCATTCACATTCTTTTGGGAGGAGGTATTGCACAAAATCAGAACCCAGAACCCAGATTGTCCAAGGAAGGTATACATCAGATGGAGACTGAGCATCCTAAAGCATAATGTCACACTTCAGAGACTACTGGTGTTTCAAGTGACCTTCACTGGAGTCTCAGTGATGACATAGGGGGTGACATAGGGCAACTTGTTTGATCCATCTGGGCCCCTGTTTTCATTTTGGTTCAGTGAGGCGGTTGGATGAATTGACACTTAAGTTTCTTCTGTTAATAATTCTAACATTCTTAGGATCTGAAGGAATATCTCAAATTCCCTTCTTGTCTTTGACTCAAAACTGACACTTACTTCAAATTCCATCTTCAATCAAAAGCCATTAAAAAAATGCAATTATACCATTCCAGCACTTACCCCACTCATTTGAATACTTTGTAATAATCACCAAAGTGCAGCTAGGTGGCAGAGTGGATCCACTGCCTGACCTAGAGTCAGTTCAAATCCAGCCTCAGATACTTACTAGCTGTGTGACCCTGGGGAAGCCATTTAATCCTTTTGCCTCAGTTTCCTCATCTGTAAAATGAGCCAGAGAAGAAAATGGAAAACCACTCCAATATTATTGCCAAGAAAACCCCAAATGGGGTTGTCATGACACCAAAGATTCACCAAATCACCAAAGTATAGGTTTCTGGGTTAGGCGCCAACATCCATAAAATTCAAAGTCTCTGAAGCTTAATGTCAGGGAATAGCAATTGAGTAAGAATTTTCAGAAATATACTGAAATACGCTTAGAAAAGGAATTTTATTAAATGAAAAATTCTGTCTTGTATCTATCAGAAGACACTTACATAGATACTATAACATCATTCATTTCCCCCACTCAAACACATATACACACTCAACTATATGCATTTATACCTTGTACCCAAATGAATGTCTTTGATGGGGAAAGTGCAAAATAGGGTAGGAGACTATGAATCTTAAAAGTTCTCTTTCTCTTTCTCCGCATAGAATATTAACATCCCATAAATTTTCCTAAATACTTGAAGTTAAGACCTAAAGTTATGTGAAATGACTAAATTTTCAACTTGAAAGTCTATGAGGGGTCTGCTAAGTGAGGGGCCAGAAAAGGCTGAAGATTCCCCTAAGCACAGAAGAATGGAAAAAGTCTGTATTACTCACTGTCTGGAAATCAGTCTTCACTTGATGCCATCATTTTCTATCAAAATGTATACCTCATTTAACAGCATCTTCATTTAATCTCCACCTCTCACAGAGAGCACGATTTAACCCCTTTCCATCTTTCTTAGCAACGTAAGCTTTACTACTCATCTATAATATAGGAGACCAGAGTGTTATTTTGGAGGCTCAGGATATTTCCCCCCTATCTCTTGCATAGCAAAAATTGTTTCCTGGTGAGACAAATTCACCATTTAAAAGTAAGAATACGTTGGTGGGGGGAGGAGATGACTGAGGGGAAAAATAATTGAAAAAGGGGTAGAAAAATTGTTGACTGTAGCTAAGAATATTCCAGAAGGGTCATTAGGCCAGTTTGCAATTTTCCACAGAGTGTGGGTGGTGGAACAAAATGCAGGGGTCAGAATCGAAGGCTTTCCTTGCACAAAGGTAGAAGGGAACCTACAGACAGGCCAAGTTAATTTGGCAAGTGTATTACCATTCCTATCCCATCCCACAACTCCAAAGCCATTCTTTAAATCAATTTCCCAAATGGACTTTCTTACATATAGAACTTGTCATGTTATTACTCAGCTCAAAACTAGGGAGGCAATGAGGGGTCATGAAATAAATGTTGGACTAAGAGTGAGAGGAACTAGGTTTCATTTTTGGCCCTGCCACTTACTACCTGTGTGATCTTGAGCAAGGCACATGATTTTCCTGGACCTTAGTTTGCTCACATATAAAATGAAGCGCTTGGCATAAATGAGTTCTGAGGGACCTCCTGGATCTAAGTCTTCATCAACTTTAATGACTCCAAATTCTTTTGAAATCCGATGCCTGCAATTCAATGCTTTGTGTAATCTACCCCCTCTCTTATTTAAAGCGTTCAATCTTATAACTCCATTCCAAGCAATCTCTATTTTAGTAGAAGTCAACACTATAGTTGAGTTGTAGTGGAAAACACAGCACACTTGGGGTTCAAAAGAAACCAATCCAGGCTGACTCTGTTCCTTACAAGCTTCATGGTCTTGTTGGGTGCTATCTTTCTTTTTGATTGAGTTCTCTGAAAATAAAGGTCTGTGATAGGTTTTAGGAGTTCTATGAAAAGAAAGTACATTTGCCACCCTATAGAAGCTTATACTCTACTAGATGCTATTTTCAAAGATGATATTTAGGGGAAACTAGGTGGGACAGTGCACAGAGTCCTGGACTTGTAGTAAAAAAGCCCTGGGTTCAAATCCAGCTACAGACACTAGCTGTGTGACCCTGAGCAAGTTACTTAATCTTTGCTTCAAATCTGTACAATAGGGATTATAATATTCCCACCAGGCTTCTTGTGAGAATCAAATGAGATAATAATTATAAAGCTCTTGGAACACTTCTTGACACATAGTAGGTACCATATAAATGTTAATCATTATCATTAAAAAAATAATGTGTGAATAGTTCATAGAAAGGGAACTAACAATTATTAAGCACTACCTTAGGTTCATTAAAAAAATTAAAAAAAAAACAAAAAAAAAACCATGTTACACTAATCTCTTTGCCTTTTGTTTTTTGAGAGGTTTACTAAATTCATATTTGTGGAAACACTATAGACACACTTCCTGAATGCTAACAAAGGAACTGAACAAGGCTTTTCTAGTATCCTTTTGCCTAAAGGGGAGATGATATTGAAACTTGGTGGGTTTAGAAGTGGTTGAATAACTTGACCCAAAGAAAATGATTAATATGAATCCATGTTAATTTGGAAGAAGAATATTAATAGAATACCATAGAGATTTGTTCCTGCCCCAGTTTTCCAGTTTAGTTTAATGAATTTGCAGATGTGACAATTTTGGGGGGACCCACCATGTTATAAGGAATTATTTGATTTTATAAAAATCTAGACAGCCTTGAGAGATGAGATGTATTTAATAAAATTAAGTTTAACAGGAAAAAAAAGTTAAGTCCTACGCTTTCTGTTGCAAAGCAAGCAAGATGGTAAAGACACAGTAAGCCAAGAATTTAAAAGTTAAATTTGATTTAAACCTTTAATTAAAAAAGACAATAGTGTAATAGCTTACAAGTGCCATAAACTTTGTCTGCCATTGTCATGTTATCAAGAACAAGAAATGAGGGCTTAGACTATTGTAATATGTGTAATAAGTATAAATAAAGTAATAGTGTAAAAAACTGGATAGTGTTATTGCCACTGCGCCTTTTTGTTGTTGAGCTATTTCCATCATGTCTGACTCTTTCTGACTCCATTTGGGGTTTTCTTAGCAAAGATATAAGGTTTAAGTGACTTGTTGAGGGTCACACAGTTAGTACGTTTCAGAGGACAGATTTGAACTCAGGAACATGAGTTTTCCTGACTCCAGGCCCAGTACTCTAACCACTATGCCACCTAGCGGCCCTATCCTGGTCTAAATACATCTGGGGAAAAAAAATGGGATCAGTTTCGATAATACATTTAAAGAAGGCCAGAACCAGGTGTAATGGTGGAAATTGAAGTGTGCTCAGTTTTGGTACAACATAAAGAACAACTTCCTAAAATGCCATACTGTCCCAGCATGGAATGGGCCACCTCAGGGGGTCATAATTTTCCATCAATGGAAAACTTCAAGTGGAAGTCTCAATTTATCCAATTTCCTGTAGAAAGGATTCCTTTTCAGGTGGAAGTATCACTTAAATTCATCCACAACTCTTGGGACCTATGATACAAGATGAAAGAGAGGGAATTTAATTAAAATTCTAGGCTTTCTTACTTAGAAAAGGAAGAAAAAATGTAGCATCATGGACATAAATGGGAGGAGGCGATTTGATGAAGCTAATATATTCAGTTTGGGCCATGTGAAAAGAAAAATCCACGACAACCTAAGAGGAAGTCTTCAGTCCATCAGAAATAAAGGAGCCTGGGACTGCATGGGATATGTGGATAAGAAATCATTTGCATAAAGGAAATTCTTGAAGCCAAGAGAGTGGATTCCAAAAGTAAAGGTCAGAATTAAAACCATTAGAGCCAGTGGAGCCAAGATGGCAGAGTAAAAGCACTAACTTGCTTGAGCTCTCCCCCAGACCCCTCCAAATACCTGTAAAAAAATGGCTTTAAACAAGTTCTAGAGCAGCAGAACCCACAAAAAGGCAGGGTGAAACAAATTTCTAGCCTAAGACAACCTGGATAGTTGATTCAAAAGGTTTATTGAACCTGGTTGGGAGAGGAACACAGTTGAGCATAGGCATGCGCGCAGGCAAAGACCAGGCCTCGTGGAACCTAGAGAAGGCCTTAGGGGACTGCATCACAGGCATGCTGTGCTGATTTACAGACTTCCCAACCCACAAATAACAAAGACAATTTAGAAGGTCAGTAGGAAAATTCTGTGACCTCTGTGAGAGAGAAGCTCAGTTCCAGACCCAGTACTGGCAAAGCCTGGGGACTGTGGCTGCTTCCAGAACTCAGCCCACAGACTGTGGAGGGTGGGAAATTGAGTGACTGATCACAGGAGGATTGCAGGGGTATCTTTGCTGATGCTAAGTCAGGATTCTTTTGCTTTGCCTGTGCTTGAATCTGGGTCATAGTTCTGGGCGGCGGTCCTGGGGCGAGGAGGAGCGCTGGCATGGTGGAGCTTATAGTGGCAGTGGAGAGGGAATCCTCCTCACAGTTCCAAGGCAGAAAAGAGCACTTGTGATCACTCACATACCAGAGCACAGGACAGGAAAGGAGTAAACACGTCACCTTTGATCATACCACTTTGGAAGAACAGAAAATTTATAGGTCCCTAGAAGTATCTCTGAAAACAGCTGCACAAAACCCCCAAAGGTTGGGACAGTACATTCTCCACACTGGAAGCAGAAACCTACCTTAACAAAGAGTTTATAACTCAAGTAATTGACTGGGATCACATACAAACTGCACAAAAAAAAAAAGTCATACTATAGAATCTTTCTTTGTTGACAAAGAAGATCAAAACATACAACCAGAAGAAGACAACAAAATCAAAGCTCCTACATCCAAAGCCTCCAAGAAAAATATGAATCAGTCTCAGCCCATGGACAAGCTCAAAAAGTATTTTGAGAAGCAAGTAAGAGAAGTAGAGGAAAAACTGGGAAGAGAAAGGAGAGTGATGTGAGAAAATCATGAAAAACTAGTCAACAGCTTGCTAAAGGAGACACAAAAAAAATACTGAAGAAAATAACACCTTAATAATAGCCTAACCCAAAGGGCAAAAGAGGTCCAAAAAGCCAGTGAGAAGAATGCCCTAAAAAGCAAAATTGGCCAAATGGAAAAGGAAGTCCAAAAGATGACTGAAGAAAATACTTCCTTAAAAATTAGAATGGAGCAATTGGAAGGTAGTGACTTTATGAGAAATGAAGATTTTGTAAAAACAAAACCAAAAGAATGAAAAAAATAAAAAAAATGTGAAATATCTCATTGGAAAAAAACAACTGACCTGGAAAATAGATCCAGGAGAGATAATTTAAAAATTATTGGACTATCTGAAAGGCGCGATCAAAAAAACGAGCCTATACATCATCTTTTAAGAAATTATCAAGGAAAACCGCACTGATATTTTAGAACCAGAGGGCAAAATAGAAATTGAAAGAATCCAGCAATCACCTCCTGAAAGAGATCCCCAAAGGAAAACTCCTAGGAATATTGTAGGCCAATTCCAGAGTTCCCAGGTCAAGGAGAAAATATAACAAGCAGCCAGAAAGAAACAATTCAAGTATTTTGGAAACACAATCAGGATAACACAAGATTTAGCAGCTTTCGCATTAAGGGACCAGAGGGCTTAGAATATAATATTCCAGAGGTCAAAGGAGATAGGATTACAACGAAAAATCACCTACCCAGCAAAACTGAGCATAATCCTTCAGGGGGAAAAATAGACATTCAGTGAAATAGAGGACTTTCAAGCATTCTTGATGAAAAGACCAGAGCTGAGTAGAAAATTTGACTTTCAAATACAAGAGGTAAACAGGAAAGATAAATCTTAAGGTACTTGATACAGTTGAACTATTTACATTCCTTCATGGAAAAATGATATTGTAACTCATGAGACCTTTGTCAGTATTAGGATAGTTGGAGGGAAATTATATATATATATATATATATATATATATATATATATATATTATATATGTATACATATGTATATATGCATGTGTAGATAGACATGAAAATATATATGTGCATATGAAATATATATGTATGTATATGTAGATAGATAGATAGATAGATAGATAGATAGATAGATAGATAGATAGATAGATGGCACAAGGTGAGTTGAAGATAAAGGGGTGATATCTGGAGAATAAAATTAAGTGGTGAGAGAGGATTATACTGGGACAAGGAGAAAGGGAGAGGTAGAATAGGGTAAATTATCTCACATAAAACAGACAAGAAAAGGCTTTTACAGTGCAGGGGAAATGGGGGAAGGTGAGAGGGAATGAATAAATCTTATTTTCACTGGATTTGGCTTAGGGAGGGAATAACATACACACTCAATTGGATATGGAAATCTGTCTTACCCTACAGGAAAAAAAAAGGGGGAAAGGGATAAGAGAACAGGGTGATGACAGAGGGGAGGGCAAATTGCAGGAGGAGGTAATCAGAAGCAAGCACTTCTAAGGAGGGTCAGGGTCAAAAGAGAGAATAAAATAAATGGGGGGCAGGATAGCATGAAGGGAAATATAGTTAGTTTTTTACAACATGACTACTTTGGAAGTGTTTTGAATGACTACACATGTATAATATGTATTGAGTTGCTTGACTTTTCAATGAAAGTAGGTGAGGAGGGAGGAAGGGAGGAAATTTGGAACCCAAAGTTTTAAAAACAAATGTTAAAAATTGTTTTCACATGCAACTGGAAAATAAGATATACAGGCAATGGGGTATAGAAGTCTATCCTGACCTACAGGAAAATTGAAGGGGAAAGGGATAATAGTAGGCGTGGGGAGATAGAAGGGAGGGCAGATTAAGGAAAGGGTATTCAGAATGCATGCTGTCTTGGGGTTAGAGGAGGGATGAGATGAGGAGAAAATTTGTGACTCAAAATCTTATGGAAGAAAATGTCAAAAACTAAAAATAAATTATTAATAAGAATTAGAAAAAAATTAAAGATGGAGCTCTGGAAGATACGGGGGTGGGGGGGAGGAGAAAAGCCCCTAAAATGAGACTATGAAAAGATCAGAGTGTTAGAAATGTGAAAATCCCCTCAGAACACATGTAACTCTTCCCCCACATGTAACTCCAGATTACTTTTTGTTTAAACAAAAAGTGAGAGAAAAAAAGATAACCTAATAATTAGGGAGAGATCTACAATCGATCCTGAACCAATTCTTTAAAAGCCCTATACTCTTGCTAATCATTAGAGTGTTTTCAAAGCTAAGTAATTGTCTGTTTACACAATGCTTTTTGCATTTTATTTCATCATTTCATTTTTAAAAGTTTACTCAGGCAAGCAACACTTTCTGCAGATTTAAAAATTTTGAATTGGCCAGTTGTCTATCTAGACATTGTCTTAAACTTGATAACTGAAGCCAAGTGCCTTCAGTTGTGATCCAATCCCTTGTACAGACATGAGCAAAGTCTTTCTTCCTCCTCTAATGTCTGACAAGATTAAATCAATCATCTCGGAATTCAGGTGAGGAGTCAGCTGTCATGCTGGTCTTGCTTGAGGGATTCTGCTTGCTCCACAGTCTGCCTCATGATCCAAGGAAAGGAGATTTTCCGATATCTGCCTAGGGGTGAGCTTGGTAATTCACCATAAGAGTCTATCTAGAACTCAGCTGAATGAAATATTAAGTTAAATATTAAGTTCTATTTCCATAGTCAGAATGATCATTTTTTTCTCTCTCTCTCACATCTCTCAAGGGTCTCTTGTTCAGATCTTTTGAACTATAAATATTTAGATACTGGACTAAATGTTCAGCATCTTCCCCTAAATTTTAAGAGGAATTCTTTAAAGCTATAACCCAGAAAAGCACTTTTATGACTATATAGATTTTTTTTTTTTCTGGGACAGTGAGAGGTTAAGCAAATTCGCCAGGGACATGCACCTGGGATCTGTCAGAGGTGAGGCTTGACTCCCAGCCTTCCTGCATTAGAAACCCAGAAATAATATAATGGTATGGATCTACCCCAGAGCAAGGGGTGTGGCAGAAGTCAAAAAATGCTTAGTATCAGAAAAAGCTAGGTTCTAATCCTGCCTCTGAAACTTATTGGCATATCCTTGGACAATTAATTTACTCTCTCTGATCTGTGAAATGGGGAAAATAACGAGTTGCACTTATTTCAGAGGTATGAAGTCTAGAAATTAGCTTTTGTGAAACAACTACTTTTAACAGGCCTTGCACTGAGTTAGCCAATGGGAATAAAAATGCAAAGAATGAAACAATCGCTATTCTCCAGGATCCAACTTTCTCAAGGACAGCAATAATAATAACAACCACCACAACAAACAACATGCATTTATTAGATGTTTGCTGTATGCCAGGAACAGCAAATACACACACAAATATAAAAAGAATAAATATGGAGAGGCAGTAATTGAATTTGGAGTAGTTTAAGTGAAAGAATAGTAACTAATTAGTAACATTAGTAATTACTAATTTGTAATTAGAACAAAGTGAATAGCATTGTATGATATATCTTTGGAACACAGTCTGATAGGCAAATTGACTAAGTGAGAATGAAGCTCAGGGGAGAGACTGAGACTGGATATAGATGATTGTGAGTGATCTACATAAAGGTGAGAGTTATGGCCACAAAATCCCTGGCAAATAACCATGTTTATAAACCCCTATCCCTGATAAGGATCTTACTGCTTTTATTTTTTTTTAATAAACAGAAATCTTTTTTTTTCTTTTTCCCCAACCCATACCCTTATTTAAAGGCAGGGGGAGGAGGAGGAGAAGTAAACACTTAGCTTTAAGAATACTTGTATATCCTGGAGTCATTAATTTCTATTTGGTCCATTTCAATTTTTAGAGAGTTTATTGGTAGCGTACAGTATTGTACCTCTTTTGGTAAACTTGATTCTTCCTCCATAATTCTCTTTTATTTTATAATGTCTTTTTTTTAAAAGTTTCTTTCAATATTACTTTAAAAAATCCTAATTGATTTTGTAATAAGCCTTTTCCTGTTGTTTAAGTTTTGGTTATAAATGATTTGTGTTACATTTTTCCTCTAGATTTGTGTCTCAGTCATCCTGGTATCATAAAAGACTTTCTATTTGTTTGTTTATAATGATTATACAACCACCACTACCACTACCACTACCACTACTACTGCTACTACTACTACTACTACTAATAATAATAATAATAATAATAATAATAACTACTAGAACTCATGTAGTACTTTAATATCTGCTAAGCATTTTACAAATGTAAATTGTTCTCACAATAACCCTAGAGGGTAGATGCTATTATCATCCCTATTTATAGAAAAAAAAAAAGTTGAGGTAGACAGAGGTTAAGTGACTTGCCCAGGGTCACATGCAAATTTCTTTCTTTCATTATAATTTGTTTGTTTATTTACTCATTTTGTCACTGAGACATCAGGGGTTTGAGGTTTCCCCTACCCTTAGGTTCAAATCGAGTCAAGGCCCCTTCCCGTGTCCTGCGGGTCCTTCTTTAGTTCAGATTCACCTTTTCCTCTGGTTAGGGTTGCCACGTGTGCCGTTTTCTTCACCACAAAGATTATCTCTCTGAGCAGCCTTAGTTGAAGCCTTTTCATTTGTATGAGGAGATAGAAGGAGAGATGTTTTCTTTAATCTTTACTGAACAGGCATTTCAAGGAGATCTCCCTCCCCACCCCACTCCAACCTCCATTTTGAATCCTCACTTTTCAAAAGAAAAACTACAGTGAAGCACGAGCTCCTACTTTGTGAATTCATCAGACAATTGATCCATTTATGAAAGAGGATCCTTGTGCCTGGGACAGTGCTCTCCATCTCTCATAAAGAGATGCAACAGTACTTTGGCCTGACTCTTCTTGTGAGAGGCTGGCTCGATCCTCTGCTCATGGTTCTGGGCTACTTCTCAGGGGTCAGCTTGTCTTTTCATCCATGCTATCGATGGAAGCTCCATTCCAATGTGTTTCCTTCACTGTTACCTGTTAGTCACTCGCACACCAGCTCCATTTGACCAATTCAAATTAATCGGCTTTTCCCAAAGGATAGTTATTTTGAAAATATATGTGCACCAGGAATACAAACATTTCACCCCCATATACACTGTTGGGGGCATATTCTTACCCATACAAATTACTTGGTTAAAGTAGACTCAAACTTAATGCAGTTTCTACATAGTATCAATCCCAGCAAATTAACATCGAATGCAGCATCACTTCAAGGTGAGTCTTTATCTCAACTCTTGCTGGCCTAGCTCCCAAGGGGCCCTGATTACTCCTTGGGGCCTCAAACCCAGGCCAGATAGCTGAAAGCCCTGAAATGGACTTCACTCATTTGTCTCTTGTGGTCATGGTCTCCTGACCTTTCAAAAATCACAGATTTGTTGCCTCTAATGTCCTTGACCTGTAACAAAAGAACAATTTCTGATGCGAAGGCCCAAGGCATACCTTAGTGGTTCACATATTTGCCTCTGTTATGTAGTGCACAATACCTGTCTCCTTAGAACACTTTCTTCTCTTACAGTAATGTTACCAGGAAGGAAGAAGTCAACTGAAAGAGAACTGGCCCTGCTGGACTAGTGCCATCTGAATGCTTCCAGCTCTAGCTTTACAACGAATTAAGAAGGCCCTTCTTCATCATGGGGCTGGCAGAACAGAACCACTAACGGCATGGCTTCATCTGTACCAAATCCAAGAGAGGATTACAGCAGTCAAGCAAATACAAGCACGTCCACAGTGCAGTTTGCCATTAAAAAGATTAAGGAAATTCATCCTACTTTGCTCTCTACATTCAGCTCATTGGCCATCTTTCTGGTCTGTCCCAGATATACATATTTTGGGATATATTCTAGAGGTTGTCCATGTAGATGACTATTAAAACCTGGGCACTAGACATTCCTCATGCAATCGGTCTATCCAGTGTCCATAGATAGGCCATCCTTCTTTGGACGATTTTCTTGGGAGATTTACAAATCTCTTTCAGGGCCTTTGTATTGTCCTGGAGTTTGAGGTAAATACTATGATGTCACTCAACAGGTGTACCTGGAAGTCCTCGTCATGGCAAGGGAATCCTTCTTTGAACTGGACTCTGCCTATTCTCATACACAGCAGTGACATTACACTCAGAATTAATCTCTTTCTTTTAATCCTCGGCTGATGCTTATTATGTCAGTGAGCTAACAGAGAAGATTATTTCTTTTTTATCACATCTTCCAAGGAAATTATTCTTTGGGAAATTTCAAAGTGCTTTTCAAGCTTCCCAGAAGGATGACAGTCCAGCATTTTCTTATGAACGATTTACCATCGTTACTGTTTGGCAGCAGGGCTGCGATCCCCACTGGCTCTGGAGAACTCAAGATGAGCTTCACAGCGAGGACAAAGGGAAGGGGCCTGGTGCGTGTGAGCACGATGCAGCGTGTAAATAATGAGGAATTCCGAAACAAATCAAGGGTCATCGATGTCATCAATGAGTTGTGGGAAAGAAAATAAAGATGAGCTGGTCTCATGGTGAAAGCAGGGATGACAGGTGCATTCAGAATCTTCCACTTACAAAATAAAGAGAAAGTGAAGAAAGCACACTCACATGGGGTGGACCCCTTGCAATGAACTTTTGGGAGGATGTGGGGTAGAAGCTCATTGAAGGTCTCCTACTATCTGTATCGTTAGAGAGAATTCCAAAATCATTGAGGTTGGAGACCCATTTGAATATTTATTTTCATGCAGGGCAGTCTGATATGTGTGTGTGTGTGTGTGTGTGACACACACATATCTATATACATATCTATACATATATTTGTCATATTTATCATTTATTTCTGTCCAATCATGTTTTGATAGAACATTTTCCCATCCCTCTCCTAACTGATGACTTTTTAAAATTCTTTGCTCTCACAAAGAATACTGCTCTCAAAATGGTAGCATTTATAAGACCTTACTTCATGAACTCCTTGGAGGTATATGCCCAGCCCTGGGATAACTGAGTCAAAGATATCAAAAAGATTACTTTGCTCTCATAATTTCCTACTGAAATCTCATTTATGTCACTACTGACAATTTATAGGGTCTGAGGTTAAACCTTTGAGTTATTTTAATTTATATTTTTTTTACAAGTAATTCGGATCAGGTTTTCAAATATTCCTTTTTAATTTGCTGTTCATTTTATGAAATCTCTTCAAGTTTTTTGACAACTGCTCAATCAGGAGTGGTTTTATTTTTATATAGTTTTGTCAATTTTATACATATCCTAGACATCAGGTTTTCATCCATTATATTTTGTGAAAGATTCCCCCACTTTAGAGTTTCTTTTGTATCTCAACTGATGTTATTTTACAAAAGTTATTTTAATTCAATATAATTGAATTAGTGTATTTTATCTTTTATGATACATCTCTTTTCCTGTTTAGTGAAGACTTGTCCTATTATCCATAGTTATAAAAGTGCATCTTTTCTCTCTCTCTCTCTCTCTCTCTCTCTCTCTCTCTCTCTCTCTCTCT